>NC_081423.1:14032385-14070929 GCF_949786415.1 Peromyscus eremicus
CCAACCAAACAGAACCCTAGACTTGCTTCTTCCAAAAGGTCCTGAGTGCCAGGTGTTCATGACAGCGACAGGTGGTGGGCTCAGCTGGGACTTGGGATCGGAGGACTGGGGAACCAGAGTGGTAGTGAGGATGGAGGGAAGAACTTCAGTCAGAAGAGGGAGGTGTATTAGAAACAGTTGGATTTCTGCTTAGAAGTGGAGTACACAGGATGCCCCCCCCCAGATCACGTGGTCTGTGATAGGCTGGAGTGTGCATGTTTTAAAAGTGGGCAGAAAGAACCAGGGGCTGTGACCCAGCAGGATTAGCCACTCAGTCATTGCAACAACTGCGTCCCATTTTTCAGAAGGGCAAGATGAGACTTACTGATAGAAGATAATGTTGCCAATGTGGCACTGCTAACAAATGGCTGGGCTTGAACCAGATGTTTCATTCCAAAATGACCAAGCTCTCCACAATAGCTCTGTTGGTGGCCCCTTTACATTTTCAAGTTTGTACTGTGGAATTAGACAATCTATCTGACCTGTGGGGCAGTCCCCTAACCTAAAAGGAGGTGTGCTCCTGAGAATGAGCAGAAGGGATGGGGCAGTGGTCAGCTTCAGTCAAGCTCATTCAGAGCCCACCTGAGCACCTGGGCTGCCTGCAGAGTAAAGGCCAAGGTACTCCAGGCTCCCTTCCCCATGGAATGAACTGACCCACAAGGTTGCTCCTGGGGTCCCAGGGTTCTGTACACAGGAAAGGGAAGCAACATGCAAAGGTTTCTTTCATTCTTTTGTGAGTGAAAAAGAGCCCATAACCCACACAACTTGTTCTAGAAGATGAGAATTCCCTCTGACCCACTTCAGGACTGGAATGCTCATCCATCCACCTGAATGCCGGCACACATCTCGGCAAACACCAACTTGCTGTGCTCTGCCTAAGCCCAACACTGACTGCAGGGAGGAGGTCCTGCCACAGCTCACGGCTGCCTCCTGGACCAAGGGCTGAGGGAGAAAGGTGACTCACACTGCCAAACACTTGTGTTCCAGTGTTGAACATGTATCCATTTCCCTCAGCTACAACACAAGTTTCGTGGGGAAACCGAGGCCCGGAGATTTTTAAGGAGCATGTTTGGGCTCATAAAGCTGATGAAAGAAAAAGCCAGGGTTTGAACCTGGCTAAGCCAACACCAGCATCAAAGCTCCTAAGCACTGGTCCATCCTGCCTCTGTTGGGGATCAGTCTGAGGCCTGATTTGGATTTGGATCCCCAAGTATGACTTGTTCAGTCCTGTTTTAAGGCCAGGTGCAGGACAGTCCTTTGCAGCAGTAACAATCCTGACTCAAACCGAGGCAGCATGACAAATAGGGACAGGGATGCTCTGGCAGGTCTCCTGGTGAGGGTGGAGCTGTCCCTACTGTGGGTGGAGCCAGTCATCCTGCACACTGTCTAATTGAAACACTGCTAAGCGGTGCTCCCCAAGTGAGCTCCCTTCATCTTTGTCTGCACAAAGTCTTCCCCCTGACACCAGCCCACCCCTCCACTCCCCCTCACAGGAAAGACAATCATGGATTTTTGAAATGAGAACAATCTGGAAGATAAATGTATTCATGAGCCCATAAATGGGCCATGAATCACTGGCCCCAATTACTGCCTTCACTCCTGACAGGATGAAATCCCCGTAGCACACTCTTCCTGTCAGAGAGACACAGGAGGCAAGGGCTCAGGCCACAGATAACATCATTATTCCACACCAGGCTGGTTTTCCGCTTCCCAAGGCACCTCCACTTCGTTTGCAGCTCACTCCTAACGCTGGCGAGAGGGGGGAAAAAAAGAAAGAAAGAGAAAAGGAATAAAAGGGGGGGGGGGACAGAAGCTCTTGTGCCAAGTGGTAAAGAAACAAGATAAGCACGCTGAATCTGATTTCAAAAAACTATTTGAAAACTCTGTCCAGAGTCGCCTGGAACGGCCCGGCATCCGCAGAAATCTATCATCGACACCGGCCCGCACTGGTGCACTCGCGCCCACTCCCGCCTCCCGGTGACTTGTTTAGAAGTACTTCAGATCGGAACAAATCACAGCCAACTACAGTCTCCCTCTCTCCAGCCCTTCAATCACTCCTAATCAGACCGTGTATTTTAGCAACAGAATCTTCCCTGGCTGACGAGCTCATTCATCTGCCTTCTGCCAGCTCGACACCCTCTGCATGGGAGATGAGGGGGAGCCACCTGCTTCTGAGGCAGCCTGGGAAAGCTGAGAGGGGGACCGAGCTACAGCCCTCCCTTGCCCAGTACAGTGCCTGGCACTAACAGGAGGGAATCCAGAGCAGCAGGAGGCTGAGGAGAGGATGTGATGTTGTGGGTCACCGCCTGCTACAGTTGATGAACATCTGTCCGGCCCAGGTGCCTGCCCACAGTCTCTGAGTTCAGATTCTCTCCCTAACACTTTGTAGCCATATGACCCCAGATGATTGACCTAGCCTTAGGAGTTCAAGGCCATAACCCCTCCCCCCCAAAAAAAGAGCAGATAGGAGATGCAAAGGCCATGAGATGGGAAGGCCTGGCTGTAAGCTTTCACTGCAGCCCATATAGGCAAGTCACATCGCCTTTCCCAAGCCTCTATTCTTCTAATCTGTAAAATGGGAACAAGAGCACTTGCCTATATGGCCTCTCTCATGGGACTGTATGAGGATCAAAAAAGTAAGAAATGTGGAAGCACCCCCTTGAGACTTGGGATGTCATTTCAGCACTGGCAGTCGTGTGTGCCTAGCGTTCTACAGACCAGTTTCACAAATCTGGTATATACTCAGAGCCAGGCTGGGGTCACCACCTGATTCTGTCTCAAGTACCACCCATGATCAAAGACACCTGCAGAGAAAACTCAAGAGGAGCTGGTTGCAGAAGTGGAGACTCTGCTCTTGTTCAGCTAAGAGCGCCGAGATGCCCCAGGAGCCCCTCACTTCCCAAGGGCTGTCTCCAGAATAGGGGGGCACTGAACAGAGTCACTCTGCAGGTGCTGAGGCTGAAACTGGAGAAGGGAGGGCAAGACCCCCGAGGAGCACTACCTGAGGAGTGCTCCCTCTGTTTCCCCTCCCTGTGCACATTGGAGGCAAAGGCAGGGAGACAAGCAGAGAACAGGAAGCTGAAGTATCGGCCATGTATAGGCCATCTGCAGATCCCCAGGTATGCTCAGGCTGCCAACAGCTGTGAACCACCGCCAGAGGTGGAAAGGACCCGTGAGCTGGAGCCAGGCAGGACTGGGTCCTCTCCTTTCCCTACCACATTTCTGTTGTGCATATTTGCTAAACATTTGTGAGTAGAACAGTGGAAATGAACTCGCACAAGAACTAGGCATACAGCAAGTGCTCAATGAATGCTAATGATTATATTCACTAGAAGTTCTTGCATCCATCGCTATACTAGCTTTGGCCCAGATACTAAGCAGGCCCCTCCTCCCCAGGAAGCCCTTGCATTGTTCAGGGGATGCTGGTTTGTGTTTCCTACATCTCCATCAAGGCGACGACTGGTTTACCACTGCCAAAGTGCTTTCCTTAAGTGACAAACCTCCCATCACTGAAGGCAACCAAGCAGAGCCCTTCTGGTCATAGGTGAAAGAGAAGCCCAGGGCAGCTCAGAGGTGCCCCCTCCAGCAGATGCTATGCTGGTGGTGTTAGGAGATGAGGGCATTGGGAAGTCCCTGTGAATGGGCACAGGAGAAGCTGCAGGACCAAGGAGGCTGAGCAGCTGAGTTCTCCATGGACGTCCTCTCCAGCCTGGCCTGAAATGAGAACACGGAGGATTTAACCAGACACGGACTTACCATGTGAACATGCATCAGCACATGCCTGTCTTAGGAGCCATCTACTCCTTCCCTGGCCCATTCTATCCAGGAGAAAAATGGAAGCTCTGTAGCTTGGTTCTCTGGGCCCTCAGGAGTCCTGTGCTAACATTGTTGGAAGTGTATTATGTGCCCTACAGGGTCCAGCTCATGCCATCCTTATAAAACCACACTGTAAAGTAATTCTGTCATTGTCACCATGGTAGATGAGGAGACTGAGGCCTGGAGAGGCCAGTTAGCTTGCTCAGGGACACACAACTAGATAGTGTTAGAAATGGGACTTGAGCTTGGGATAATTAGTTCTTGACCCCAGACTTTACTTACTTTGGTCCTGGATGAGGCCTCTCTACCCACACCTTACATTGCTCACTATCAGAAACATAGGGCAAATCCTATAAAGAATGACTTGTGTTTCCTTGAATGCTGTGTATGCATTCTTTGTATGTTTTGTTCCAGGGCCTAAACAGATACTGTTCCTTCTCCCTTCTCTTTTTAGATTTTGGGGCGAGTTTGGTTAGTTGATATGTTAAGTTTTCCCAACCCAAATCCTTTAAGATCCAGCTGAAATTTCCCCTACTCTTGGGAACCCTTTGGCGCCTCCAACCCGATAGACTGAGTTAGCCAATCACCCACTGCACACCATGCTCCCACCACCTGGACAGACAGGTGAGGCCACCACAGTGCACCAGAACTCCGCCACACCATCATTGTTCACATGTCACAGTCACTGCAGTCAGTCAAGGGCCGAGCTTGGTGCCCGGCATTCAACAGATGCATATTATTTACAGGAGAGGGTCAGAAAGTGGGTAGAGCCTAAGCCTTGGATCTCCAAGGGCCTGGCTTCAGGTCTCACCCAGCCATAGGTTAGCTGTGAGAGCCGGGGAAGCCACTCTGCTGCTCAGAGCTCCCCTCCCTTCCACACGTTCCAGCCCATATTAAACAGCACACTTCCCGAGGCCGCCGATGGTCGAGTGAGAGAGAAACTGAGCTGACAAGTGGCCCAGGATGCAGCAGGCAGCCAGTCAATGCTGGACACAGGGGTCCTCAAAATCAGGCTCTCGCTTAGACTGTTTCAATCCCAGCTCTCCATGCACCAGCTGTGTGGCCTTGCACACACCGCTCGGTCTCTCAGCTCAATCCTTTATCTAGAAAACAGATTGGCTATGTTCTTATTTTCAGTTAGCATGCAAAAGTATGGGTTTTATTATCTTTATTAGGAATTTTTGATATATGCTTATCATTGTGTATTGCTCGTATTTATTTCCCTCCCTTACCCTTTTTTACCTTTCTACCTCCTCTACTGGTCCTCGTCCTCCCCACAAATAGTCCTCTTTCTCTCATGCAAGATAGATAGATAGAGGATAGATAGACAGACAGACAGACAGATTAGATAGATGAATAGATGATAATGCATAAATAGATAGATAGATAGATAGATAGATAGATAGATAGATAGATAGATAGACAGGTAGATGATAACGGATAGATGGGTGATTGATAGATTCTACATATAAGAGTAAACATTCCATATTTGTCTCCCCCTCCCCCACTGGATTCTCTTGATCTCTACCCCCCCCCCCCGCCTTGGCCTTCTTTCTGCACAGAGTCCTCCTATCTACTTTCCTGTCCTATGTGTATATTTGCCTTATACTATTTTAAAGATAACCAAGATTTGTGGAAGTTGCTGAGAATAGACTTTCATTAACCTCACCACACAGAGTGCAAACGGTGAGTAAGGGCACATTAGCCAAGCTGGCTCAGCCATCGGACAATATACACACATCCAAGCAACGTCATGGTTACCATAATATATGCAAGCTTTACCTGTCAATCAAAGATAAATTTTAAAAGGTTACAAAGATTTTAGAGGGCACAAAGATGATCAGTTCCAGACACGCCGTAGGTGATGTGTAAAAGGCCTGCCCTGTGCTCTGCAGATGAGCCTGTCCACATACCCAGGCTCTACTCTGGCTGCCCTGTCTTCCACACACACCAGCTTTCGATCCTGGGCTAATGGGGCACATGGTGGCAACGGCTGAAAGTCACAGCCGTGTGGAGGAGAATATGGCTTCATGAAAATAACATTTGGAAGTAATTATGGGTGCGCTGGATCAGAACCACGGTCAGCTGCCAGGCCTCCCCAGAGACAGAGTCGAGAGGGAGGCCGAGGGGGATCTTGTCTGGAAGCCAGCCTGAAATAGCCACAAAAAGCCGCTCTCAGAGTCAGGGCCACCACCACACTCAGGCCCTGTCTTCAGACAGGGCAGTTTGTCTGCTCTGGCCTTCTTTCAGTTTTCACACCCGGTAGGATGCTGGCTATATTAAAAAGGCAAACTAGATAGAAGGAAGGAGGGGGAGGGCCGATCGGGCAGAAACAATAAATACTTGAACAGTGAAGAAAGTGGAGGGGGGAACATTCCCTCCTCCTTTCTAAATTCGTCTCTTAAACAGAGATGGGGACCTGGTCTCTGCTCACGAAGCTCCCTGGCATTGACAAGGCCACTGGGATGTGATCTTTGCCCTGGAACAAAGTCATGGTGCCTCAGAAAGAAGGCATCAGTGACACCAGTGAGCATGGGCAGAGGAGCACCCTGTCTGGAGTCAGACCTAGGACTTGTCCCTGGCAGAGGGCAATGGAGCAGGCAGGAAAAGATGGCAGCTGCCATCAAGCCTCGGGTGGTACCTAGAGAACAGAGCTGAGGCCCATACAGGGTGATCACTAGGGCCATCTGACCTCTTGCAGGAGGCAGGAGGCTGCCTGTGTATGTATCTCAGAGCCCTCAGGAGCCCAGAAGCCTCATCATCACCACATGCAGAGTCTCTGCTGGTGCCTTTGGTTTATGCAGTTATGTGAGCTGAAGACCTACCTTGTTTTGCTTTCTCTCAGTCAGTTAGCTATACTTAAGGAGAGGACCAAAATGCCTAGGCATTGATCCAGGCCCACAACAGCAGGCCTCCCCCACCGTCTCTCTGTAACAGGAGACAGTATCTACTCCCATAGCCTCTGGGTCATAGAGTACAGGCACACCCCAGAGTGTCAGAGAGGAGCATGATGGATGGGTTCCCAGATGTAGCAGATGCCCAATAAACGGCAGTTTGGAGGTTTGATGTTGGAAGGGAGCTTTTAAGTTGAGCATCCACCCATCTGCTCTGCAGGCTGTGAATAGAATGGGTGACAAGATACTTCCAAAGGGCCACAGCAACAACTTAGGCTTCTTTATTTCCATCTGGTGACTCCGACTCATTGCTAAGAGTAAGCCTGACAACCAAGGCCAAGTTGTCCCTAAACCCATGGTGGCATCATACCGGGAGTGCTCAGTGACTATGGCCACATCTGCACTGCTCCCAGGGGCCTCACCACAGAGTCCTTGCTGCCTTTATCATCTTAACCCCTCACAACTAGCTAATGGGTCCTAGTATTACCGTGACCAGAGAAGCCAACCCACCCAGGAAAAGGTCTCGCCCTAGGCATGGAGCTGGGCACTTATTCTGGAGTGTGAGTTCAAGCCTTCTTATCCGAAAGCCAGTGACCCTGAGGTCCTACATTAGGTCCTGGGACCATTGAGCTTATGTTCCCTCAGTCCTGGAGTGAGCCAGTCCAATGACATCTGAGGGCCAAGTACTGGACATATCCACTACTCCAGACAGTCAGCTCTTCTCAGGGCCAGGAGTCAACCCAGACTGAAGCTAGTAGAAGACATGGTGAGGCTAAAGAAGTCGGGTTCCTCCTATGCCTGACCTGCTCTAGGACACTGTTCCAGCATATCACGTGTAGATGAGGCCCTTTGATAAGGACTAAATCCCCTCTTGTTGCTTGGCAACGTGGCTTACAAGTCATAGCAGGGAAGTAATTTACAGGAATTCAACGTGTCACTGGAGGTTCTGCTGAGCAGAAATGGTGCAAAAAGGAGCCCCTATGGGCCACATCATGCCTCTGGTGGTGAGGGCTGCTGAAGGAACAGCTTTTGCTTGCTTTACCTGGGAGTTGGGGGCTTTGAGTTCAGGCTCAGTGATGGTTTCCTTTCATTTATCAACTGGTTGCACATGGAGCCCCTACTATGGAACAAGGCCTGTGGTGGGAGCAGGGACACAATGATAAATGAAACAGGTATCAACTCGGGACACACCAAACTCACAGGGACAGACCCTTCATAGGGTCATAACACATGCGACAGGACAGGATGTTCATGGGGCTGAGTGGACATCAGGGGAGAGACGTGCCTGAGGCATGTAAGGGCAGAGGTCATGCAGGTGACAGGTAGCCAGACAGAAGAAGGAGGAAGGTATCAGGAGAGGGGCAACTAAGCAAAGGTGATTGGGAACAGTCCCAGCTGGCACTGTGGCATAAGTGGATCCCCAGCCCAGCCCACTCACCCTGGCCTTGAATGCCCAACAAGCAGACACGGGGCTCAGGGACATAGCCATGCAAGGTACTGACCAAGAAGACCAAATGAGGAAACACTATACTGTTGGAGGGGAGATGGGAAGAGATGGGGAACAGGAAGTCAGCTGGAAACTACTAAAGGAAGAGACGGCGGGGCTGGAAAGGAGATGGAGAGTCACATCCATGTGGACGCAGTGATGTGCTGGAAGGAGGGCAGCCAGTGGCCCAGGTGGTCTGCTGTGACGGACAGCGGGCACCATCTGCTGAGGTGGGGAGGTGGGAAGGGCAAGTCCAATCTAGAGAAATTCCTATCAGTGCTAGAAACCCACTGAGATGGAGCTTGTGGGATAGGCTGATTCGTGTCATTTAGTGAAGATGGACTCAGAGTGCCCTGGAGTCATCAGGGCCTGAGCTAATGCCAAAGCCCATTGGGTGGCAATGCACAGGCTGGAGTAGAATGTCCATGGAGCAACAGAAGAGAAAAGGCACCTGCAACATGGGGGCCAAGCGGAACAATGAAGATCCAGGTCCAAAGCAGCCTTCATCTTCGCTGTGCTGCATCTAACACTTGTAGGGAGAAAACAGGGAACAGCTAGCTGTGAATGGCAAAGGATTGCATGATGGTGAGCCATTGGGGCCATTTTGTCTCCTAGAAGGCCAAGGGGTGAGCGTCAGTACCTTAGGGAGATGAAGGAAGTCACAGAAAGATAGGCACCACACACACACACACACACACACACACACACACACACACCACACACATCACACACACACACAACACGCACACACACACACACACAACACACACACACACAAACACATCCTTCCTGGTACCTTAGGGCTGATGGAGTTAATTTCAGGAATTCCATGCTGGGGTGCTTAGTACCACCTTCCCAGACACACATGCATTCCCAGCTGCCCACCTGTGGGAACTGGCTCCACAGCCCCGCCTAGCCAGAATAACAGGTAATTGCACACAACACAGGTTCAGCCCCAGGAAAGGCTGTCTGATCTTAGAGCCACCACAGTGGTGAAGAAGTCCTTGCAAGCAATCCTTAAGAAAAGATGCTGTTTCCTGTTTGTCTACCTGCAGCCCCTCCTTCCTGATCACATTTGCTCCTCCTAGCCACTGAGTCTCCTTCTCCCCATCTCCAGCTCGAGAAGCCACCAGGGCAGAATGGGGGCAGCACTGTGCTGGGAGGAAAGGCTCGGGCATCACAGGAAGACCTGGGTTGCATTGGAAGCTGTCGGTGGGCAGCATTAGATGGACCCGTCACTCAGCTCTCCAGGAGTCAAATGGGCATGAGAGTGTGCCACACCTCCAGCCTTCAGCCCATAGCTCCCCCTCCCCTCTCTGCCTCTTCTCCAGCTCTGGCCTCTGCTTACCCAAGCCCCTGCACCCTCAGACGGCAGCTGGCACAGGAGGTGTCTGGGTCCACCCTTCTCCAGGGCCTTTCAGCCCCTCACCCCACTTCGTTTAATCACATTTCCCAGTTGCAATTCATGTGAGAGAAAAAAGCAGAATCTGCCACACCCAGCGTATCTTTATTTTTTTTATTGTGATAAAATACACATGACAAAGTGAGCTCATTTCAGACAGAGGGTCTCTGATTTGTGGTAGTTTAGCTTCTGCCTTTGACTAGGCTATGTGAAAGCATGACTCCCCAGTCACTCCGCTTTGGACATGCTTTGAAACAGTATGTCTGCATCTCACAAGGCCTTTGCCACTTGAAGAGGAGGTCGGTCTTGTGCTGGATGTTTTTGTACCACTGCAGGCCAGTGTAAGAGTTCTGGGTAGGTTTGGGAAGGCTGGGCCAAGCAAGGATACTTGGTCAGTCTGGTGTATTGAATGTATTTTTAACCTGTGATTTTTCCATTTGCAATGGTTTATTGAGCTGTCGTCCTACTATAAACCAAAGTACACATGTATTTTAAATGTCAATTTTAGTGACATTGATGGCACCCAGTGTCCTCTCACTGTTACCATGACCCGTTTCCAGGACTTCATCGCCTTGAATAGAAGCTCCGTTCCCAGAAAGCAGTGATTCTCTCCCTTCCTTCCCTGGCCTCTGCTTTCTGTCTTTTATGAATTTGCCTGCTCTTGATAGTTTATCTACATGGAATCACACATGTCATGGACCTTTTGTGCTCAGCTCTTTTGGCTTATACCATAATGTGTTCAAGGTTCATCTGTTGTGTGGCATGTGCTAGTACATCATTCATTTTTTTATGAATAATATCCCACTGTGTGGGCATACCACATGTTTCGAATTTATCAATTGATGGACATTTGAATTGTTTTGATTTTGATGATTTTGATGATAATGCTGCTATAAACATTCATACTCATATTTTTGTTTAGCATATCTCCAGTTCTTTAGGTAAAAATCTGGAAATGGAATTACTGGCCATATGGCAATTCTATGTCTAACTGAATGAAGAGCTGGACTGTTTTCCACAATAGCTATACCATCTTGCATTTCTACTAGGAGAGCATGAGTGCCCCTCCATTGTAATCATGCTTGTGTTTTCATGGCCACTGTAAGTGATGTGAAGCCTAGCTCTTTGTCCTTGGTTTATATCACCAGGTAGTGATCTCTTGATAATGAAATGATTGACAGCGTTAGTCGACCAATCAGTTTGGCTACAGAACAGGAGACTGGGAGGAGCTTGAACTTCCATGACCCAGAACTTGGCCATTTCAGTTTCCCCCTTGCTCTGGAACTACAGACTGGACCCAGAGAGAAAAGTGGGTTTGGCGGGCCGTTTGCCATGTCTCGTATACACACATGGCCTCACTTAGTCCTCCTAACAGCACTTAGTGAAATGAATAGTCCTCTTGCCAGCCAACAGTGAGGCCACATTTGCTGCCGCAGCCCCAGCCTCTTGGACTGCCCACTTCTTTGCAGCACTCAGCCATGAATGCTGCCGCGTCAGCTCTTTCTGCTTCCTGTGACTCCCACTTCCCTCCACTGAAGCAGGACTGTCCAAGAAACTGCTCCTTCTCTCCACGTAGTACCAGGACTGGGCCAGGTGCCCGTGTCAGCCATATGCTGCCATAGCCTGGGCTCAGATTCCTATCTGCCCAGCTGCTCTTACAATCTCCCTCCCCAGGACACACCTCAACATCCTTTTGCCAAGGCTCCTGAAGGCGCCACCTGGGCTCCCTAGCATGCCCAGTATGACCAAATCTCCCCTTAGAGTCTCCAAGGATCCCCTGCCTGTTACATCTCCATGACCCCCAATGACAATGGGAACTGGGCTGTGTCCAGGGAAGAACCCACTCATGAGACATGCCTGCTCCTCTTAACATCAGCTGTTGTGATGCAACTTTCTCATGGCAGAGTGGAGTGTGTCTACAGTTCCCATGTCATAGGGTAGCCATGAGGAGCAAATGGGTTTCTCCCATTTAGTCGGTGTGAGCTTGTTCATCTCAGTAATGCATCTAGTATGATCATTTATGGAGTGGGAAACGGGCCAACTGGTCGGTAGCCCACCCTGTCCTGGATCTCCATCTTACAACAGGGTCTAGAGATGAAGCCAGAGTTCATTTCACTCATGGAAAAGAGATTCTTCTGGTGTAACAGTCAAGCTCAGCCTCTGATTGGCTCCAACCCAGGGGCCCTCTTTTGTTTGCTGAGTAGACTGTTCAGCTTAAGCTGACCATGGAGGAAGGTGCTGGGGATCCATATGGTCAGAGAGAGGGTGTTTGGAGGTGAAATGAGGACCTCCATGAGGGGAGAGGACAGAGGTCCCTAATGTGAAGGCTTCTAGCTATGTACCATCAGCAAAGGTGTCCCCCACCAATCCCCAAAGAACCTTTGGGTCCTTTGTCTCAGCTTGCCGAGGCTCTTAGAAAGGAGAATGCTTACGACTGTGTTCATCTCTTCTTACGATTAGAACCAGTTATCACAAAGCAAATGTATCTGGAACAACAGTTTGTCCAGCTGTCTCAGCAGCTGGAAGCTCTCGTTGGTGTCATAGAACTGGAGTCACAACATCTGCAGATTTGCACTTCGTCTTGAGCCACCAGCTGCTGGAGAGTTGGATCCTGCCTTCCTCCAGTGTCTGATGTCTGCCAGCATCCCTCGACTTGTGGCCATCCGCAGTAATGGTACCTGCTTCTGCGGTCACCTCCCCTCTGTCCCGGTCTCCTTTTGCCTCGCTCTCACAAGGACCCTTCTTCTTATCTTTGGGGCTCATCTAAATAATCTAGAATAATCTCTCATCTCAATCCCATCTGAAAAGTCCTTGCCACTTAGTGTTCTGGTAGGTGACTCTGGATCAGGACCTGGTACCTCTCAGGCCGTGGTTCATGAGGAAGGTTATGAGGACGATGTAATGGAGAGAGGGTAGGTGTGAATGTAGAGACCAGGCTGTCCAGTGGGGCTGTATCAGGCTCAGTCCACATTTAGCATCACACAGTATTGACAAATGGCAGCGCTAGGACAACCCTGGTCTCTTGGCCCAGACAAGAGCTCTCTCCGCTATAACACACACTCCCAAGCTGTTTTGTTGACCTCCCGTGGCAATGGCCTATGATGTGGGACCAGCTGTTTCATCTGGATACTTTCTGGGTGCTTTTCCCCCAAGGTGTATGCCATAATGAGTAAAATATCTTAGTCTCCTGTGTATTGCTATGACAAAATACCAGATATGGGGTGATGTACTTAAAAAAAAAAAGAAAGGAAAAAAGAGGGTTACTTGGCTCATGGTCTGGTAACCAGAAATATCACCCAGAAATATCATACTATGTGGCTCTGGCTGCTGCAACATGGTGGATGACGACCTATGACGGGGCCTATGTAGAAGAGGTCACACAATAGGAGAAGTAAGAGAAGCCGAGAAGGCCAAGCATCTTGGGGAGTGGTCTCCAGGGTCTCATTGGTTGCTAGTCTAGCCTTGGACCTAACCCACTCCTATGAGGTGGACATTGATCCCTTCTGCAGGTGGTACCTCCCCTAGTCCTACCTCCTTGCATTGCCCCACTGAGGCATTAAAGCCCAGCATGAGTTTTCTGGGGGTACAAACCATATGTGACCCACAGCAAGACATAAGGACAGAGACAAGACTGTCAGGAGCTGGGGAGAAGTAGTGAAGAATGATACACTTGGGGAAGTTTCATGGGTCCCTCTGAAGGGACATCTCCCCTCCAGGCTGGAGAACTGCTGGGGGCCACTGTGTCCTCAAACCACCACAGATGCCTTAGCCGGTGATGGAACCTCTCCATGTATCCAGGTGCATCCACAGGGTTCGTGCTCTGGGCAGTGTTAATTGCTGGGCCACCTGAGGCTTCCGAGGTTGCACGTCCCTTAGTTCAGTCTCGCCTGCGGAGCCTTCCACCCCTCCTGTCTCAGGCCTCCAGTCACACTAAATCAAGAAGTCAGGCATGTCTAGGCAGAGGGCTCCTATTTGTGGGTCAGATCCCTTTCTGTGCCTCAGGGACTCGGGTGGATAACGTTTAGCTGTGCGTAGTCAAACCTCCCCTCCCTTGACAAAGTCATTTTGGGGCTCATAGAAGTTTATTCCTCTCACAAATAAAAGGAGAAAGGAGATGGTTGGTACAGATCTGCTGGGGGTCACTGTGTAGTGCATAAGAATGGACATGAAGTCCATTGGCATAGTTGTGTGATCTCAGAACTTACTGTACTTCTCTGACTCTCAGTTTACCCATTCATAAAATGGGAAGAACTGTTCCTCTGATTGACTCACAGTGAGATGGGATTAGTATACAGACAAAATTAGTGTATGGAAAAATTTTGCTCTGAGAAATGATAGCTTCAGCCATGCTGCTCATGCTGCCTGCCAGCTGATCTAAATGTGCCCCACTGAAGGGAGTTGTGACATTTCAATATGGACATGCCATCGGTGTTTTCCATCCTGAGCGGACGCAGGGAAGCTTGCTCTGTCTACCTGAATTTTATTTTTTAACATTCTCCATCTTTCCCCATCCACGTGGAAGATGCCTGCGTCCTCCTGTGTGGTGGCAGTGTAATGGGGTGTCCTGGGGTTCCCCACAATGCCACACTCTGGGCAGGAGAAGGCTGTTCACTGTGGTGTGCGTTGTTCACTGCGTCACCTGCTGAACCTGATACAGCAAAGGCTGGAAGAGAAAGCCGCCTTCCCCACCATGGCTTCTCATGGCACAAAGCAAGAAAGAGCGTCCTCTCTTCCACTCACGTGGGGAGCTGACAAGCAGCAGAAACAGCACGAGGCAGTTTGTTTACTCTCTCTCTGCCTGGTAACAGCTGAAGTGCTTGCTTGTGTGAATTGAGCTGCCTAGTGCAGGCACGCGACAGGCATGTCACTGAACGGCTAGCTCAACAAACCTCAGGGGCCTGCAGAGCAGGCATTGGCACTTTACCTGTGCCAAGAGCCGTTACGTTGGCACCCTGGGTCACCATCATCAGAACTAAAGAGCCCAGCTGCTTGCTGGACTTCATCAGCTTCTTCCCATGCAGTTTCACAGATGTGGGGATGACGTGTTGGCTTTCAAGACACTAGCTTCTTTTTATTTAAATGAGAAAATTCTGACAACAAAAAGAAACCGTGGCATGAGGTCTCACCACAGTGGCTTCTTGTGTGCAACTTTGTAGCAGCCCCGGCAAAGCAGCAAGTGGATCTGCAAGGCAAAGCTCTGCAGGAGTGCTCCTCCAAGATGTGCTCCTCCAGTATATGCTCCTCCAGGATGTGCTCCTCAGTTGCTCCTTGTGAAATTCACATGCTCCACTGAAGAACCTGGACACATGGCACCTGTGTTTAATAAATCCTGCAAGTGATCCCAGCTCCTTATCCTTCATTTGGGGAAAACAAAAACAACAACAAAAAGCAAAACCCCATTGTTTCCTGAAATCCCTGTCAGAGAGAGCTCTGCTGTGTGTGGCAGGTGGGATCCTGCCCACACTATTGTTACTTCCCTCATGAACTCCAGATGCTACTGCTGAAGTTTGCCCTCAGCATGGACCTGCAGGACCTGTCAAGGCACCGTTTACTGAAAGCCACTCCAGAGAAGCCAAGCAGCATCCTCCAGACATGCAGCATGCTGGCCGGAGCAGCAACAGGACTATAGAGCAGTCTTGCAGAGTCACTGGGAGTCACTGGGAGCCAAGCTTTGCAGGGCCTATCAGACATTAATCAGTGGCCTGTGATCACAAGCTGGCTATCGACAGCTGCAGATGAATCCCAAGCCCCACTGTGTTCACATCGTCTCACCTTTCCTGGGGGATTATCTCCAAGGGAGAAATTCCAAACTCCTGGGCAGACGCTTTACCAAACATCACTCCTCTTCTCCACAGCTTTCCCCCAGGGTTCTTGTCTCCTGTGTCAGGAAAGCAACCCACCCCCATGAGCTGACTTTTCTAAAGCCACCCACCCCCCAAGAAATAAATCACAAAGTTGAATTTGATTCCAGGTCTTCTGCCTTGGTAACTCAACTCGTTACCAACCACAGCTCAAAGATCTTTGAGGCACTTTTTACAATGGCGATGTCAGCCTTTGCCTCTGGGAGAGGTCATTCTCACACCTACTAGCAGAAATGGGGTGATAGAGGAGTGGGGGCACAAAGGGAGGTCCAGTTTTTGGAACAGTCATACCCAGACTAACAGTGTGAAAGTCCGGATTCCAAGATGGTTGCAGCACCCAGGCTAACTCACTGGCACTCATTCTCTGCCCCGAGGCCTAAGACATCAGTGAAAGCTGAGGATGGTCTCCATGGAAAGCACAGCACCACAGAGTGTGGAGAAACTGGGCAGGACAGAAAGCTTGGGTCCAGTTGTTCGGGACAGGCTAGTTGACAGGGTAGAAATCCTATACCTAACCCTTTCAAGGAGGCAGCTTTGTGACCCATTCAGTGTCAAAGATACCAAAGGCTGTACCTGGCCACTCCCTTCTCTCCTCAGCCAGTAGCCATGGCTGTCTCCCTTAAACCTCACCCACTCACCTCCCAGCCTACTCAGCTCCCCTCCCACCTACCCACATCAGTGTAACTCCTTCTTCAATGACCAGCAGCTTTCAGAGGAAAGAGCTGCAATTTTTAAGCTAGGCTTTCTCTGTTATATTGGCCAAAGCAAGTCATGTGACCAAGCACAAATTTACTGGGGCTTGCAAGGGGCAAGAGAGAGCGATTGATGACCCATGGGTGATACACCCCATCTTAGGAATATTGGGAAAGGTGAGTCATTGAACATGTAGCCCCAACTGCTGTGTAGCTGAGAAGACAGACAAACTAAACCCCTCAGAGGGGTCAGTCCAGAGAACTAACAAACCCTGAGCCAGCCACAGGCCTGGGCTGAGTGCCGCCCTGGCTTTCTCAAGCACAGGTACTATGGTACAGAGACCTGGGCACTGCAGGCTCAGGTAGTCAGGCAGATGCAGAGCCACCGCACGGGTGGGCAGGGAGGGAGGAAGTACAGACTGCCCCTGGAAAGCACCTCATACAATAGGTCCCCACCCCACCCCACACTGCAGCACCCGCTGCTTCCTTCCCTTCTCCCAATCTCCTACTCAGAGGCAAGCTCAGGTCTTGAGTGGCCTGGGCCAGCCAGCTTTGCAGAATGCCCAGCGAGCTCTCAGTGGGCTCCTGCTGGGCGCAGCACAGGAAAATTAAGTGCAATTAGTGGAACGCAGCCATCACCAGCCAGAAGCACCATTCTCCCAGCCGGCTCCATTTCTGCGACTAATGGGGAGCTGGGAGGAAGATGCGCAGAGCAGGCTTGACTCACACACCCCAGACTGCAGACCTGGGAGTGAGGGACAGCAAATGTATCTTCTGCACAAAGCTGAAGATGTGCAGCTTCCCCATCGAGCCCAAGGTCAGGGATGGGCCAGGCCTCCCCAGAGATCACTCCCATCTTCCTGAGTCTGAGAAGATGGAGACAATTGGTTTAATGGAGTGGAGTTTCGTTGTCATGGTGGCAGGAGAGGAGCAGATGAATACCCAGTCCCAGCATAACAACCTTAGCTTTGGCTCTTATCGAATGTGGCCTGTGTCACAGCTCCATGTGACTCCCACAGCCTCTTCTTTCATATAATAGCTGTGACTTGTGCCTAGCCAGCTGCAAACACGTGGTTGACTCTTCTTCACCAAACTGTAGGACCTGCCAAACTCCTCCCCCTAAACTGATGAAGGAACCTTGGCCTCCTCAAGGTTCCTCTGTACCCAGGCTGTTTGGGTCCACCCACTCTCCAAACTACATAGATTTAAAAAAAACAAAAAAAAAAAACAAAAAAAAACCCTCACACCCAATCATGTTGCTTCCCTGCTGGAGACTTCTTCAGAGCCCTGTTGATTTCTCATTTTATTGTGACCAAGTGTCTGGTCCCTTCTACCCTGTCCATACCCGGAAAATCCCTGATTTATCCCTTGTCCCACCTGCCCCAAGACAGCACCCTTTACTCCCACCTCTCAGACTCTGGACATGAAAACCATTTAGTTCATTTTTGTGTCTTTTCTGCAGAGTCATAACATTCTAGCTGATAATTAGACAAAACACTAATTATGCATCTATTTTATGTCAGGTGTGATTTGAGGACTATGTGCTAATTTGTTTAATTTCTCAACATCCCATTAAGCAGATACTATTATTGTCCCCCACTTCAGACAAGCCAGGCGGGAAGTGAAGTGTAACAAGTACAGAGCTAGCCAGCTGTGAGAGCTGGCCTCGAACTCCACAGAGATGGGGCGATGAAAGACTAGGGAACAGGAGGAAGGAATGGGGCTGGAAATCACCCTTTGCTTCTCTGGGTTGTTGAGGTTGTGGACTTGTGTTCCTACAGCACATCCCAGCACATCTCTCTGGTAAAACAAATAACAAAACGTGTAAAGTAATACACGGATAAATAACAAGAACTTTCTGTTAGATTAGAAAGAACCAAGAAGGAGCTGGGAGACGGCTCAGTGGGCAAAGGACTTGCTCTGCAAGTGTGAGGTTCTGGGTTTGGATCCCCAGCACTCACGTAAAGGCTAACTATGGCAGCATGCATCTATAACCCCAGGAGGCAGAGACAGGCAGATAGGGACCAGCAGGCCAGACAGTCTAGCCCACTGAGCTCAAGGTTCAATGAGACACCCCTGCTTAAAAACATAAGGTGGAGAACAATATAGGAAGCCACCCAACATTGACCTCTGCCCTTCACATATGCAGACACAGGGCAGAACACACACACACACACACCTCACACACACAAAGTATACACACACACACACACACACACACACACACAAATGCATACCCACACACACAGAGATTCATACCTACACACACACAAGATGCATATCCCTCTACATAGATACATACCTACACACACGCATAACCCACACACACACATACACACACACAAACAGATGCACCCACACACACACAGATGCATACCTATACACACGCATACCACACACACACATACACACACACAAACAGATGCACACCCCCATACACAGATGCATACCTACACACATGCATACCCCCCACACACAAACAGATGCACACCCCCCCACACAGATGCATACCTACACACACACACAAACAAACAATGCATACCCCCACACACACAGTTGCATACCCCCCTACACAGATGCATACCTATATACATACACACAAACAGATGCATACCTCCCACACACAGATGCATACTCCACACCCACAGATGCATACCTATACGCATACACACAAACAGATGCATAACCTCCATACACAGATACATACCTCCACACACATACACACACACACACACACACACACACACACACACACACCCCGAGAGATGCATACCTGCACACAAACACAGATGCATAACCCACACACACATAAACAGATGCATACCCCCCAAACACAGATGCATACCTACACACACACACACACACATACACACACACACACACAAACAATGCATACCCCCACACACAGTTGCATACCCCCCTACACAGATGCATACCTATATACATACACACAAACAGATGTATACCCCACACACAAATGCATACTCCACACCCACAGATGCATACCTATACACATACACACAAACAGATGTATACCCCACACTCAGATGCATAACCTCCATACACAGATACATACCTACACACACACACACACACACACACACACACACACACATACACACACACAGATGCATACCTGCACACAAACACAGATGCATAACCCACACACACACACACACACAAACAGATGCATACCACACACACACAAACAGATGCATACCCCCACACACAAACAGATGCATACCCCCCCACACACAAACAGATGCATATTTACACACACACATATACAAACAGATTCATATCCCCCCACAGAGATGCATACCCCCACACACACAAACATGCACACACACACACACACACACACACACACACACACACAGATACATATTCTCCTATACACACAAACAAATGCATACCCCTCACACACACAAACAGATGCATACCCACACACACAAACAGACGCATACCTGCTCACGCACACACATACATAAACAGATGCATAACCTAACACACAAACAGATGCATATCCCCCTCACACACAAACAGATGCATATCCCCCTCACACACAAACAGATGCATATCCCCCTCACACACAAACAGATGCATATCCCCCTCACACACAAACAAATACATACCCCTCACACACACAAACAGATTCATACCCCCACACACACACATACACACACAAATGAAGGAAGAAGAATAAGAATAAGGTGACAGATAAGTTCTGTGAAAGATGTCTGGGGAGGGGTGAGGAATGTGCCAAGTCAGCCCTTAGCAGGGCCACTTATTGGTGTTCCTGGCTCTTGGTGGCCCTGGAAAGAGAATAAGCTCCATGCCTGAACAAAACACACTCCACCTGCCCACTAGACAGATGAGTTGTCAGGTTTCTACGAATTCATCAAATCCCCAGGCAACATGCTTGAGTACATGTCCCCATGGGAAGCATGGCTCATCTGGCTGGGTCACAGCACATAGTGGCAGGTGCCGAGAAGGGCTACTCATCCTGGGAATTGCCACAACCAAGAGGAAGCTGGAACCCTGCAGGTGGGGAGCCTCAGACCCCATGGACACACTGTAGAGAAGAGGTAGGAACCAGACTCCATGGGGCCATCAGCAACACTGTAGGAGCCTCGAGTCCTTTTCCATGGAGGCTGTAACTTAAGCACCTGATCAGTCAGACTGTCCATGCTCACCTCGTACAGCTGGGCATCAGACCAGTCAGGTGAAGGCCGCATACGACACTGTAAACCTTGTGTTCATTACTGCCTTTCTTCCCAATTTTTTTCCTAATCACACCCCCTATTATAGGACCAGATATATAGTCTATACCTACTTACACTCTGTATGCATATCTGTGCTTAACCGTAAGATGAGTGAGGCTCACATGCTCAGTATCTCCCCTGCCAGAAGGTCCTTGTCCCTGTCGAGGATGGTGTTGGACACTAAGCCTTCAAGTTTCAGGGGAAGAAGCAACTCAGCAGGGAGGAAATTATTTTGTGAGCGCCACCACACACACACACACACACACACACACACACACACACGCACACACACAGACACGCATACACGCATGCACACACACTTCAGGAAGCTTTCCACAGATCACCAGCCAGAACTAGCCTTTCTGACTCCACGACATGTGCTGTTCTTCTCCTGGTCACGTCTGTGTCATCTGTGGTCTCTCTGGAAGTTCCTAAGACCCTCAGGGGCGGGGCCTGTGTCTCTGTTGGTTGTGTCTCCTCTCTGCACTTGGTAGAAGCCTCTGGGCACCAGCCTGGGCACACAGCCGTGGTGAGTCGCGCTTACGGGCAGGACCCACCAGGCTTCGTCTGTTCAGAGAACACTAAACAATTGCATTCCGGCGTGCCTCCTCCGCACGAGCACATGGTGCTTCGCTGACAAGCCTATAATGACATTTTAATGGCCTGAGCTCAATTCCCAATAAATTACTTAAGTTTCTGCAATCGTGGAGCTGGCGTTTTCATTAATACTCCTGATTAATTGCCTGTCCTAGAAAAGACCCATTGCTGTCCCAGCCTGGATCTTGTGAGTTCCTAGCACAGAGAATCCCGGTGGCCTGGAGTTTTCTACCAGGTTCAAATTTAGCCGATGGCAAAAGGAGACTTTTCTGTCACCTGGTGCACTCTGCTTGCTGTGACAACAGAGAAGATCAAGCTCCAAGCCCAAATGCCATCCTTGAATTCAGACCTTGCCCTGCACACGCAAGGACCTTGA
The DNA here is from genome assembly GCF_949786415.1 of Peromyscus eremicus. Classification (NCBI taxonomy): domain Eukaryota; kingdom Metazoa; phylum Chordata; class Mammalia; order Rodentia; family Cricetidae; genus Peromyscus; species Peromyscus eremicus. Next base: position 14,053,814 of record NC_081423.1, read on the forward strand.
GCTACTCAGCCCGCCTAGGGGACCAGAGCGTCCATCTGTTGCAGTGCTGAGCACCAAGTTGGCACAGGCTCTTCCACGCAGCTGCGCAGAGCAAGCACCTGATGCACAGCATCCTCGCTGGGCTTGTTGCACTATTACTTTTAATTCTGAAAGCTCTAAGAGCTTCCTCAGCCCTAAAAGAAATAAGACTGAGGTGTTTGGGGACAGGGATGGAGCAGTGGAGAGCTTCAGATTTGTGCTTGAACCTGGTTCTGCCAGTGGCTGGCTACGGAAGCCTAATGAGCCACTTAGTTCTCTGAGCCTTACCTCCGAAGAGGACACTATACGTGATTTTGTAGGGTAGTTTGGGAAGCAGCCAGGACTCTTCACTGTCCTTTCAGGTATTCAGTCAGCACTCTCTTCAGCCCCTGCCCGGGCAGGCACAAAGCTGGCACTTGGAGTCTACCGCAGTGAAGGCTAGGCCCAGCCTCCACAGAGCCGAGCATGGTCGTGGTTCCAGCTGGCAGGGACAGAAAGGAGAGAGGACACACGTGGAATGTCAATTGGTATGAGCACAGGGCACGACGGGGGCTGCTGGAGGAGGGGGTCTTGACGGGGTGCCATCTGAGCTCTGAGTGGTCAGACTGGAGTGACAGTGAATGACCGATGGCAGAGGCGAGTCCTCAGCTACAGTGTGCGCCCACCTCTGCTGTTTTCTCTTTTTGATAACTGAAAAGTTTGAAATAATTTCAGGTGACTTCATACTCACACTCAGGATATGGGAAGACAGCCCTCCCCCGGCCTCCCTTTCCCCACGGTGCGCTCTTGAGTGCTCCTCGCAGGAGGTCCAAGTATGATGGGCAGTTCCATGTGTCTCTGTGTGAAACCAGTAGGGTTCGGTACCCCCTCTTCAGCAGGACCTGTGTCTTCATGCTTCCCGAGCCATGCCACATCTTCATCCAGTATCTTAAGCCAGCCTGTTTCCTCAGGCCTCTGTCTTTGCCTATGCTGTTCAGTCTGATTGGAACATATTTCCATACACCCGTCCTCAGGTCACTGGCTTCCTATTCTTAGGGCCACCGTATGTGTGAAATATCCTTAGACTCCACCTTTCCAGACCAGATGCCCCTGATTCTGCCTATTCTCTTTGGTCATCCTCTCTATAATGAGTCGTAGCTATGAATCTGTTTTAATGTTTTGTTTTGTTTTTTGAGACTAAGTCTCAAGTAACCCAAGCTGCTCTTGAACTCCTGATCCTCCTGCCCCTACTTCTGAGTGCTGAAATCACAGGTGTACACCACCCTGCCTGGTACTGAGGCCGATTCTTGTCTTTCATCTCCATTAAGAACACACTGGTTCTGGTCTCTGAGAAGACTCCAGGCCTGGGTGGGTCATAGAGGACAGACAACCAGCTGAACCAGTAACTTCTAAGGGTCGAAACCCTGCCTGGGTGGACTTCTGTAGCCACAACACTGTCCAGGGAGTAAGGATGTCCTGGGCAGAGGACGCAGCCAGAGCCATGAGGGGGGCCTCGTGAATTGGTCCTTCTGAGGCCAGCAGGTCAGGGAGAGTGGAAAATAAAACTGAGGTTAGATGGTGACATCCCAGGCCTCCTGAACACCCTGACCTCAGGGTGCCATATGCCCCCATGGGGTGCTCACCACCTGCTCAAGAGCCTCGTCCTCCACACCCGGAGCTACAGCAGCCAGCCTGCAGATTGTGTGGGCCAGAAGGACTCCTAGCCCTGCTGGAGACAGTGCTTGCCTGACTTCTCCAAGGCTGGACCAGCTTCTGGAGAGGACGCCATGTTCCATGGTCCTACATGCCAGAGGTTCTGTAGAAGAGCATCATGGCTCCTTAGCCTATTCAGGCCCTGAAAAGTCCTGAAGGAAGGCTGCATTAACCCTTGTGGCCCCATTCCCTAAGCTTAACCGAGTGAAGAATCACTCCCTGAGCAACTTGTGGACATGGACGCACTCTGGGGAATGCAGAGTGAGTCTGTTTTCTCAGTGGGGAACAGCAGGAGGAGAGGGTCTCTAGAATACAAAGTCCTTCTCAGCGGCTTGGTCCCTGGGGAGAAAGGGAAGAGAAAGGAAATGTGTTGGGGCCGCAGAAAAGAAGCAAGCATCTCCGCTGGTTTCATTTACATAAGTGTCCTTGGCAATTTGTCCCAATTTGTCTCATTACAAATGATGTAAACATCCGGCATAATCACAGACAAAACAGGACCATTCAGTGCTGCCTAGTTATAAGCCCCACGGCTGCAGGGACACACACATGCAAGACCTTTCCCTGAAGACCCCAAACCCTGGGACCAGGAGGGCCCCCGGTCCACACAGTGGCTCCATGAGTCCACCACTCTCTATACAGTCACAGAAGAGTGTGCTACCTGCTGTGTGTTAGAGAAAGGAAAAGAAGGGAGATAGGGCGGGGTGGGGGTGGGGCGGGGAGCTGGTGGCATCTTCTCCCTTGTGTCTCCTTGGCCTCCAGGGCAATGTGGCCCAGACGTTGGCAACTGAAGTTCTAATTCTAGTAATGTCACTCAATTTGTGTGATCTCAGCCCTGTGCTGTCTTTTGACCAAACCTATTTCCCAGTCTGTCTGCCATGACGTCTGGCCTGCCTCGTACTGTTGAGACATTACAAAGCAGTTTTATCAGGACAGAGAACCTGTCCTATCTCTCTTTGTAGCCTCAGTACCTGGCACACAGTAGGTGCTCAATAAATAATTGCTAGCAACAAGGACAGATGACAAGTGATTCTGTGGGCAGTGACAGTTTCCTGCATCTACCCCGTCCACAGGGAGACTGTGGATAGTTCATCCTTCAGAGTAGAGAGAGACCTCCTCCCCTGCTAACCTGGTCCCAGGGCCCTGACCAGGAGCTGCACACCAGGAACAGCTACTGGAGATTATAGCCTGGCTCTGATCATGGACCACGTGACCTAGCCAGGTGGCCAAATGCTCAAAGTTCCCCCTTCAGAGTCTCAGCCCCACCCCTTATCGGTGGCCACCATGGAAAGAGCGGAGGCGTCCGGGAGCCTGCAGGTCAGCGGCATATCTGGACACCTCTTAGACTAAATGCAGTGAGACTCTGATGGGAACCAGCGAGCTCACAGCCAGTCGTGAGGTTGAGGGGGTCAGCCAAGGCTGGCTCTGCCTGAGAACCCAGCTGAAGGGCCTAGCGCTGAACACAGCATTGCCAGGTGAATGTGGTACCGTAGCCAACTAACTCACCAGGCAATCCTCCCAGGTTCCGAGAGACTGTGGGAGCATGCTGCATATGATTCCCTTGCTCCTCAGTTGCTATCTATGTGGTCTCAGTAGATACCATGCATCCTTGCATTTGCTGAGGGATCTTTGAGAACAGTGTCCGGGTATGGTCCTGACAACATGAGGAAATTCTGCAAGCTTCTGGCAACACACCGCTAACATTGCCTTCTGCCCTTTATTTCCTTGTAAAGCTTTGGCCCTCTGTGTCTGGGCCCTCATTTCATAGTCCTCAAATGGGGAGGAGAATGAGGGGTCCGAGAGGGGCAGAGAGAAGGGAGGAACCGCAGGAACAGAAATACATCTGCAGGGAGCACAGCAAAGCCAAGCAGTCAAATTTTTCCACCACTACAGCAAGGTGTTGTAGCTAAGATCTCCGGGCCTCTGTTTACCCCTCTCAAAGATGGAGCCAGCACACCCATGTTAACATAGGGTCCACTTCTTAGCTGGTACATGAAGACTATGAGCTCCATTGTTCTTGGCATCTTCTGACACCCACGCCACCCATCCCCCATCCTACAGGATCCAGGATGGATGATGGTCCCACCCATGGCTCCATGAGTAGGCTCTGGACTCGGGTGGACTGTGCTCCCTTGACACCAATCAGTACCGCATTGAATCTAAACTGATTCAGTGAGACTTAAGCTCAGAAATCTGGCTTGTTGGTGGCAGAAAAAGCTTTCTCTTCTCTTGAAAGGTATTATGGAAAAACTGAGAGCTAGAACTGCTGAGATCATGTTGCTGTGCTGTCCATTATGGTGGAGAGGAATCAATCATCACAGAGAAATGCCAAAGTCCTGATTAAACTGTGCCTGAACCCTGATCTATGCCTGGACCGCCTGGTTCCAGGAGCTAATGAATTCTCTCTAGATCAGATGGATCATTCAGAGAAATAAAACAAATAATTATTACTAATCCTAAAATCATCAAGAATTCAGTCTCCTGAGCCCACTCCTTTGTCCACTGGGAGTTTTCCACAATCTTCCAAGAACCCATTTACATATGCAAATTCACTTGCATAAGTTCACTCTCCAGGTAATGTCTCTGACTCTCTCAAGTCACTTAAAACTCCGAGATCTAAGAACATCAACATGGACCCAGGGGACCAGCAACCTGCACACTCTACTTCCTGTATCCATCTGCTCCCTCACCCCATTTAATCAAGGGAATTTCAATGGTGCTGAGGAAACAGATGCAGCTGGGTTGCCGTCCTTCATGGTTTGAGGAGGCAGCTAGCCACCTGGCCAGGACCGATGAGGTTCAGCGTGTTGACCGGTGACACTTACCCCCTCTTCCTTGTCATGAATTTTGGAGTTCACTGAACACACACTAGGCTCCTGATGGACAACACAAGGGCAAAAGTGAATGACACAGCAGGTCCTGTCCCCCACTCTGCTCCTAAGTGGGGGACCTGAGTCCTACCCCTGGTCCCTGCAAAGCAGCCATATGATTCTCCTTCAGATGTGGAATCTCTTTGAGAGAAACTGGACCCAAGGTCGGTTCCCCACTTCTCTAATGGGGCATGATGGAGAGCAAGGGAGCCCCCAAATCATGTCCACACAGAACCTCCATGCAGCCCTGCTTAGAAGTAGAGTGCTACAAATGTGAATGATTTAGGATCTCAGGACATACTCCTGCTGGATGAAGATGGGCCCTAGTCCAGTGAGTGGTGACTGTATAAGAAGTGAGACATGGGACAGCAGAGAAAATGGATGCAGGGACTGCAGTGACAACAGCGTCATCGAGCCAAGGATCACTGAGACCACTAGCTGAACAAGGCAAGCATGATTGTCCCTGAGCTGGCAGATGGAGCCGAGTCCCGCCAACACTCTGGTTTCAGACTTCTGATCCCCAGGACTGGGAATCAATGGATTTGTTGTCTGACAACTGTATTTTTGTTATTGTTGTTGTTGTTGTTGGATATTTGTTTGTTTGTTTGCTTGCTTGCTTGCTTGCTTGTTTTTTAATTGGTGATGGTGGGAATCGAACTCAGGTCTCCATCCATGCACAAGAGGAGCTTTGCCAGTGAGCCAGAACTCCCAAGCCCAAATGCCTGTTGTTTGAAGTTTGTGGTACAGTTCAGCATTGGAATCCAGCCCACTCCTCTTTCCTGGCTCTCTCCTCAAAGATAGAAGAAAGGCTGAAACCTGAAACTCCTAGGAAGGTGGCAGGAGGGCTGAACTCTGGACCAGGGCTGCAGGATCCTCCAAAGAGGGATGAGAGCACCACCTTCTGGTGGCTTGCAGACTAACACGGACCAAATGCCACAGGTTCTTGGCATAAGAAAGACTCCCACCAAGGGCTCCCAACCTCTGTTTTCAGCTCACCTGGGTCTCAGGACTGAGGCCACGCCAGCTTTCACTAGGCACCAGTCTCCAGGGGCCAACTCCCTGAAGCATGTGCTGCCTGTCTCCATGACCCAGGTTCTAGGAACAGCAGCCCAGACCTAAGACATCGTGTTGGGTGATTAGTCATTTGGTCCCTCTCATTTCCTGGGCTGCTTTACCAAGTCTAGCACAGGCTCCAAATGCTACATAAGGAAGTCAAAGAACTTACTGAGAACACAGGTCATGCCTGCCGGTGACCTATCTTAGGCTGAGGTTGTTTTCTTTCACACATTCAAAATACACTGGCCATCGGAGACATGCAGCCCTAAGTGCCATCCTAGGTGCTGGGATTCAGAAGGGACATGCCATAGGAAGTCCCTGATTTTGTGAACTGAGAGTCCAGTGTGGGGGAGGGAAGCCAGAAATGAACAGCAGGTGAGTGGAGCAGAAGACAGCCCACTTACCAATTGGACTGCGATGACTCCACGTTCCCCAAACTTCCTCTCCAAGCCTCTCTCTGTTATATTCCTTCCTCTCCATTTCATGACAGTTTTAAAGTCTCCTGCTGTCCAGGGTTTTCAGCCACTGAAGCTGTCATTCCAAAAGCAGTTTGCATTTTTCAATAATACTTCCAATTTCATCTTCGTCTATACTTAACATGTGTACCCTGCCTTGAACTCTAACCTGGCTCTGTGCTCAGCTGCTGGGGAAGGGACAGCAGGGTAGGACAGAAGATGTGGCCTAATTCCTCACTCTCCCTTACTGACCCACAGAAGGGGGGCAATTGGCAGAAGAGGCACAAGGGCATTTTGACTTGGCCGGCATTGTGGTGGCTTCCTTTGGCCAAAACAGGCTGCCTTCAATGTTGTCCAGTGTGGCACACAGCCACCCCAGGGCTGGCCCTCACCGCACGCTACAGAGGCCCTTCTGCTGCTGGGAAGCAGACAGATGCCTTTGGCTTTTTTGCTTTCATAAGCACCCCTGTTCCCCTACCCACCACCCCTCCTCTTCTTTCTACGGGTGTTCTTCCATTCCCAGCAATTGCTTTCCTGGCTTGTCTGGAAAGACTATTCCACCAAACTCCTCAGGTATGCTCCCCTTCTTTGGAGATCACCTGGACCCAGGAGACTGCACACCCCCTGCACTATAGATCAGAGACATACAGGAGGGATAGCCCTGACTACTTAGTCACCTGAGGCTCCTCCGTACCTCCCTAGCTTCCTAGATTTTCTCAGGGGATGCACCTTCTATCCCTGTGTTCACATGTACCACCAGTCATCGGAGCAGGGGCACAAGGCTCTGTCCCCAAGCTTGAGGCCTATAGCTGTACTGAATTTGAGCAGCTCCGATTCCCTGGCTGTAGTGTGGAGTCCCTGCCTCCCCTTCGTGGGGAATTCTGTTTGCTGACTGCTAGTCCTGGGGCTGTGACCTGAGGGAGCACTTTCCATGCAAGGAAGAAGAAAAGTCCAGAGTGTTCCCCACTCCCACCAACGTGCTTCCTCGGCCTCTGAGCTCACTTGGCATTTCAGGCTTTAGCCTATAAAGCTGGGAAAGGGTGATGGTCATCCACCGGCTCCCACTTTCTCTCAGCAGTCCAGCATGCACACACCCACTCTGCTTAGCCTGCGAGGCTGGGGCTGGGAGTGGAGCTCAGAGGCTGAACACATGCCTAATATGCACAAGCACCTGGGTTCCATACACAGTGCCTCAAAAAGAATATAAAGCTATTACTCCCCACTGCCCCTGGATCCCAAGCTTTAGCCCAAATCCCAAAGTAATAGAGTGTCTGGATTTGTCTTCAATTACAATGACTTCAGAGAACACCCAGGGTTTGGAAGGCAGTGGAACAAGGCCGCACACTGGAGCACACTGGGTGGGAACCAGGCTGCAGATGCTGCTGTGGGTCCAGCATTAAGGAAATGACCCCAAGCAGAAGTGATGGCAGACAGAGCCCCTGGACCATGATAGGGGTGAGCTCTGCTGCCAAGAATGAACAGAGCAGTCCAGGGTGGAGACAGAGGCTCCCAGCTCTGCAAGCAAAGCAGGCTGTGTGCATGCTGCCTCAGTGGGGTCCAGAGGAGGTGGAGCAGCCCCTATGGAGCCTTGGGGCTGTGGTAAGGACTTCAGAGGGCACTGGAATGTGAGCCAAGGAGGAATGTGGCTGCTCTATGGCTCCTGGAGAAAGGGCTACAACATCGCTGCCAAGCTAAACATGCCCCATCCAGTACCTCCTTTAACCTCTGCCTCTGCAAAGCGGAAAACTGAGGCTCAGGGACATCATCCTCTGTCTGAGCATCCAGAGCTCTTCAGTGCAGGGACCGAAATTCAGTCCACGCCCTTGGCTTTTCTACTGACAGCTTTCCAATGGGGCGGGCTGGAGGCTGGTCCATCCCCATCCACACCACCTAGGCAACATCACTGCTCTAGTCAGGAAAACTAGGTACCAGATACATCTCTGAGAGGGGAACAACTATGGGGGATGACTGGGTAGGTCAACTATTTCAAGATGAAATTTCAACAGGAAATACTCCTGGGTACCCATAGGCAGGGATGTTACCTCTGATAGGCATGTCCCTGCCTTAGTCAGTCACTGGCTGCTGTAACAGAGTGCCATCTCCTGGGTATTTGTACTTAAGGAAGTGTATTTGGTTTATGGTTCTGAAGGTTAGAGAGTGTAAGAGTATGGTACCAGATCTGTCAAGGAACCCTTCCTTGCTGCTTCTTAACTTCAGAAGGCATTACATGAATACACAGAGCAAGTGTCCCAAGTCAGGTCTCTATTACTGTTCTTATCAAGCTACTCTTGTCATGGAAATCCCACCTTAATGACTGTATCTCACCCTAATTAACTCTCAAAGGCCTTGCCTCCAAGCACTCTCAACATATGAATTTGGGAATTAAGTTTCCAACACATGAGATTTGAGAGACACATCCAAACTCTAGTATTGGGTATAGAAATGAGGACACTACTTGATGTCCTTGTCCTTAAAACCCCAGGGAAATTAGTCCCCTAGTCTCTGCTCCCAGTTGCTTTCCAGGAAGGAGGAAACACTGGATCTAGATAGTCTTAGGCTGAGAAGTCTGGGTGTGCACTGCAGTGAGGTAGCTACAAGCATTGCATGTAGTGACATTCACGTTTGAGGGCACTCCAGTGACTACTGCAGAACACCTGCCAGGTCTTCTGAGTATGAACAGGCCCACCTGCCTCTTGAGCAGCCAAGGAGGCCCGGTATTCGTCACTAGCCTTCCTTGCAGGCAGTCATTTTTTGCCAGCCTCTCTTGCAGCTAGGATGTCAGTGTATGTCTGAGACATGAAGGCTTGTAAACTGGTGGCACCTGTTGTGGTGACACATGCCAGTAGGATTTGCTGAAGGAGGTGGAGGGAAGAGGATCCTAGCACTTGGGAGGCAGAGGCAGGTGGATCTCTGTGAGTTTGAGGCCAGCCTGGGCTACAGAGTGAGTCCCAGGACAGGCTCCAAAGCCACACAGAGAAACCCTGTCTCAAAAAAACAAAAAAAAAAAAGAAATAAAGGAATGAAGGAAGAAAGACAGAGAGAAAGGAAGGAAGGAAGGAAGGAAGGAAGGAAGGAAGGAAGGAAGGAAGGAAGGAAGGAAAGAAGGAAGGAAGGAAAGAAAAAGAAAAGCTGGTGGCATAGAATAGCAGAAGCAGGGAAGGGCAACCACATCCTCCCTGGGGGTAATAAGGGCTGCAGCCCTGACTCTGTGCTTTGTTTCTGGTTTTATCTGCAGTTGGCAAGAACAAGAACTGAGTCTCTGTCATTTTCCCACCACCTACTCATCATTTGTTCAGTGGCTTTTAAAGAAGGTAGTTGGGACACAGCTGCCATTGGCCCTGCAAAAAAATGAATGAGCAATTTATTTCATTACTGAGCTTTCCCTTTCTGGGCTCCTCCATCCAAGACTATTTAGACAATAGCAGAGATTCTATAGAAACAGATGACCCCACCTCATACAGCCCACCCCAATGCCTTGGATTTGCTCCTCCTAACAGGGATGGAGACAAGGGTGGGGGTTTCAAAAGCTAGTACTTGTCAATGTTGCCCTTTATGGGCCCAGGAAGGGCCTGGGACCAGAAGCCAGAGTATCTGGGATCCTTTCGTGCAAAGAGCATAAAAGAGTCCATAGGATTATTAGGGTGACAGGCTTTTATGGGCAGGTAGCCAGCTCCAGGGAAGAAGAATGGTTTAGGCATTCATATTAGGCACTTCCTAATATGAAGTCATCACTACAGACAAAATGACTAGCATATGGCTTTCAAGAAGGCCCACTCAGTACTACCTGACTAGGGGGACTTGATGGATAGATGGATGGATGGATGGATGGATGGATGGGTGGGTGGATGGATGGATGGGTGGATGGATAGGTAGATTGATGGATGGATGGATGGATGGATGGATGGATAGGTAGATGGATGGATGGATGGATGGATGGATGGATGGATGGATGGATGGGTGGGTGGATGGATGGATGGGTGAATGGATAGGTAGATTGATGGATGGATGGATGGATGGATGGATGGATGGATGGATGGATAGGTAGATTGATGAATGGATGTTGGATGTTGGATGGATTGATGACAGATGGAGGGTGAATGGTCAGATGAATGTGCTGAGTGGTCATCAGTATGTTCTTGTTCTCCTCTTAAGTGCAGTAAGATTTATGGACTAGTTGTATGGCCCCAGTACCTTCACTCAGCCCAGGTAAGAGAAGCAGGGGGTAGGTGAAAATTGCCTAGCTTGAAGCCACTGTAAGTTTTGAAACAGACAAGATATGGTCTAGGAAGAGACAAGAGGACTCTGATCAGAGGGGCAAGTGTGGAGTATGAACAGGCTCACAGGAGAGGGAAGGCATGTCCCAGGGCAGGGGGACCATCCTGGGAAACATCTGTACTCTGAAGGGGCTAACAGCTTCATGATAGGGAAGGAAGTGTGATGAGGAAGTAGGAGGAGGAGAAAAAGACTCCAAGACTGTCTTAAAATGTCATTCCTGAGTCTGGTCTCACTGCCATCTCAAGCCTAGAAATTGAGGCTTTGAGGAAACCATTCCGATTGGTGCTGGGATCAGACAAGAGCATCCCTTGAGGTCACCTCCTTTCCCTGTCCACGGTAGGGCATGAGCAATGGATAACGGCTGCTAGTATGGGTTAGAGGATGAGACACTGAGTTAGGATCGAACATGGGGCTCGAACAGCTTGTCGGTGGCCACTGTGTGTCTGTGGTCAGATGGCTTCCCTGGTGAGCTTCTCTTCTATAAGCAGGGCAGGTACCCAGCTTGCTGCGACAATGGCTGTAAACTTGCATGTGCAGAAGACAGCACCCCAATCTGCAACAGGCTCCAGACCTCCTCGCTGGCCAGCAGTGAAGTTGGAGCTCCCAGGAGGGAGATCAAGTCCCTGACACACAGTAGGCGCCTAGGAGATGCTAAGGGGGTACTGCTGTCCACACACTGAATCCTATGACCCCATAATGGCCCTCAGGTCTTGATGACTGACCTTTGATAAAACCTTTATCTCTATCAAAACCTTTAATAAAACTGTTTTTGGATAGCCTGTATCGATTGCACATATCATCGTGACTTGGTGTGGTACTTCGGCACATGGATGGAGGATGCGCAGGTCCCATTTACTCTCTGTTCATGCACCATGTTCCTGCCTCCAGCAATCACTCCTCTTTGTTCAGGTGGGTGGGCCACCTCTTTTTAGTCTGCACAGGTGAGCAAAGGCAAGGAAGAACGCAAGCAGCGTTCTTCCTTGCCTTTACTCACCTGTGCAGTCTAAAGGAGACACCAGCAGAGGCTCTGTAGAAGTAGATGACCCCACCTCCAGTTCTACCCATTTTGCTCCAGTGAGATAATTGCATTCCTCTTAATGGCTGAGAAATTTCATTGTGTATGAATATCACATTGTATTTACCACACAAGTGTGGACAGGCACCTGGGCTGGTAACATGTCTTAGCTCTTGTGAAGAGTGGGTGTGAGCGTGGACATCCTTCACAAGTGTCTGGCACACTGACTTTCCTCAGGATCCAGCTCATAGTGGGGTATCTGGATCAGGTGGTAGATGCGCCTTTAGGTTTTGAAGGAGACTTCGACTAGTCCTCCATGGCGGCTGTGTCCACTTTCATCCCATTCAACAGTGTGTGGGGCTTCTCAGAAACTGTTCCAGACCCAAAGGGAAGGCTGAGGATAGATAGAACAAACAGAATCATCTCTCACAGATGCCATTGTTCTCCCGAAGCACCCAGGCCCAGGCCTTGCTTCCCGGGGCTGATTACAGTGTAGCCAGAATAGCGAGGAGCAGGTTCTCAGTAGGGATGCAGTTCTCCCATCTCCCTCCGGTGCTCAGCACAGTCTGGTGCCACTCTCTGCTCCAGGGCTTCCCCTCCTGGGCCTGGAGACCACCCCGCCATCATCTGGGCAATTCCAGGTGATAACAAAGGCTAGTGCTGGCACTGTCCTTACCAGCTAGTCATGGCTGTGTGTCCTATCCATCATCTTCTGGGACATTCCAACAGGCCACAGTGTACCTCTCCTTCCCAGCCCACCCTCAGGGTCCTGGATAGTCAGCAGTGTGGCACAGTGGAGGCAGCCAGCCCCACTCCACTGGAGTTGAGACCAGCCCAGAGCCCACCCCTGCCTCACAAGAGCATCTACACTGAGGGCACACAATGTACACTTATGTCAGGGGTCCTGGAGCCTGTGTCTGCTTCTGGAAGGTGAGGGGCATAAGCCCAAGGGGTGCAGACTCACATGTCCCCCAAGTCCCTGGGCTGTAGGCCAGCACGTCCCCTCTGTGTATCTCCCCTGAGCCCCTCCTTGTGTTTGTCCTGCCTTGCAAAGCTTCTTAAGGCCTGAGCTGCAGGGAGGCCTGGGAAGCTTGAGGAGGAGGAAGCTGGTTCTGTTCTACTGCAGCCTGGGCAAGTGCCCTCACCCACTGGGCTCATCTGATCCTGTACAAATGCTCTGTCTCTTACACTAACACCGAGGTTGTGACCTGAAGTAATAACCAAACTTGAGTGACAGAAACCAAGACCAGTAAATGTCAACCCCCTCTCTTGAGCCCTAGCCCACAGAGGGGCCAGCTTCAGGGATGCCTTTCTTCCCTCCAGATCACTGGGGCAGTGATGGTCAGTGGTAGATGTCACTGGGGCAGTGATGGTAGATGGTCAATGGTCACTACAGCAGTGATGGTAGGTGGTAGATGGTCACTAGGGTAGTGATGGTAGGTGGTAGATGATCACTAGGGTAGTGATGGTAGATGGTAGATGGTTACTAGGGTAGTGATGGTAGATGGTCAGTGGTCACTGGGGAAGCGATGGTAGGTGGTAGATGGTCACTAGGGCAGTGATGGTAGGTGGTAGATGGTCACTAGGGCAGTGATGGTAGGTGGTCACTGTGGCAGACAAGTGGGTACAGAGGAAGAAGTCAAGCAGGCCGATGTTAGAACCCCATCTCTGCACTTCACAGCTCTGTGCCTCAGGCAGGTCACCTGACCTCTGTGAAACTCCTCGTCTATAAATGGGAACTGTGTCGCTAATGCCACAGTGATGATGCCACAATGACGATTCAGTGAGTCATCAAAAGAAGCAGCAGCTGCACAGGACAGTCCTCTGATGTGTCCCTAGCATGGGATGGGCTGCTTGGGACCGTGCCCAGGTTCAGTCTGGTAGAGGCCATTCTGGTCTCTCTTCTGTGAATTCTGTGAGGCCAGTCTCCATAGGGGCCAGGAAAGCCGCCCTCCTCGAGGGGAGATCACTGGCAGCAGATCAGGTCTCCCCTGGACCAGCTCTGACAAGGATAAAGGAAGCAACTAACTTGGGGAGGTGTGGGGCGCCACCTGGTGTCCAAAGAGGGCATGACAGGTCTGAGCAGACTGATTCTAGACTGAAAAGCTAGCTCTGCCCTGCAGAGAGAACACTACTGACTGCAGATAATATGCAGACAAGGAAGCAAGAGTGTAACCGAGTCTGTCAGGGACCTCACTGAGAAGGGCCTGCAGAAACCCAAAGACGCCAGGCTCCATAGTCAGGTCTCCAGGAGAGCATTTTGGATCTTAGGGTGTGAGCGTTTTAGGCAGATGAGGCCAGAACGGTGTCACCATCTCCTAAACAACGCAGCATGATGACTGATGACAGAGCATGTCCGTTCTATCCTGAGTGACGAGTAACCTAGGTTATGTGTGAACACCATGCCTTTACTGCCTTGGATACTGAGGAAAACGTGTGTGTGTGTGTGTGTGTGTGTGTGTGTGTGTGTGTGTGGCCTTTACTACCTTGGATACTGAGGAAAACGTGTGTGTGTGTGTGTGTGTGTGTGTGTGTGTACACGTGCATGTGTGAGTGTGTGTGTATGTGGTTTGTGTGTGGGGTGTGACATGTTGCAGCTCAGAGCATCCTCAGACACCACTGTTAGGAGTTGCAGCACTGACCAGTCATCTGTAAGCTGCGGACTAGCTTGTCAGATAACTAGCTTGGAATTCCAGCTCTGTAATATGCCGTGCGGCCTTAAGTATGTTGCTTCATCCTTCTGGGCTTTTTTTTTTTTTAATATAAGAGGATCTGGAAGACTTATTAAGGTTGATATTTCAAGAGCTCCAAGTCTCTTATCTTCAACACTACCTTTTCCGAGGTGACCCCCTTACCCTCTGTCCAAACAGGCCCATGCCCATGACAGCACCTAGAACACCCCCTGCACACAGCCATTTTCTTCTTGTAGTCTAAACCAAGAGGTGGTTTAGCTTCTCAGCTTGGAACAGGAGCTGTCCCCAGCACTCCCCTGATATGGTGGCAGAGCTATGCTGACAGGGTCTCTCACCCACATCCCAGATCTCCAAGTGAATGCTTTCCGTCTTAGACTTATCCCCATTTGGTGTGAGTATTTGCCCAGAGCCTTACGTGTTCTGCACACATTCTTGGCCCCCCACCCCATCACTTCACTTTGCCCATAGGAAGATTGAGGCTCACAGGCATGTGACCACCCATCTGACATCGTTTAAAGTCCACCATTTAAAGGGACTGAGCCAGGATGGCACATCAGGCTGCCCCAGATGAAAGTCCTCCATGTGGGCAGTGGCCAGCTGCTCACATCCAGCCACCACATATACACAGAGTGAAATGAGCAGAAACTGGGACACAGTGAATTAGAACCCTGTAAGAGCCACACTGCTCACACGTTATTAGTCCTTTACATCCAAGATTTCCACAATCACACTATAAAATCATTATACAAATCATTTACTGACAATTGTAAGTTTCTTTTAAAACAAATCTCTGGTATACATTTCACTTTACCATGTATTAAAGAGGAAATCAAGTTTGTATATTAATGAGATGGACATGCTTATTTATTTTCACATAAAAATTGAATCATGGCTGAATAGTCAATACTGCAGGACACAGAGCATCATAGGTTTGACAGGTACATTTTATTTTATAATCATGAGTGCAGAGAACATCACTTAACATAAACATGTATACAGTGGAAGAAGTATGTTTAGGGCCATTTCAGAAACTGTTGAGAATTCTCTCCTAAGTCTAAGACAAAATGCACTGAATGATTTTTTTTATGATACTTAAGTCAGCAACTTGAACAGCAAGTTTTAAAATCAAGCATTCTAGCACAGTACAATCCAATGATATATTAAGTTGACACTTACGTGCTGAGGAATGACAGCAGGAAAATATTGTCTTTTTTTCCTGTAATTAAACAATTATGTTTCTATGCAATGGAAACTGTATGAAAAAAAGACACTGCAATTCGCAGCAGGCAGTATTCTTGAGAGGCATGTGGCATGCACAGTGCTGGCGTGTGTTCAGAACAGCACACAGTGCAGGCGTGTGTTCAGAACAGAGGCCTCTACATAGCTTCTGCTTCTCCCTGCAGCAGCCATGGGCGAGGCCTACCAGAAGCAATCAGATCCATTATGTGCTTGCTTTTGAATTTATCTTTGGTCATTATGTACTCAGAAACTTTTATACATGGACAAATTCTTCACTACTCCCTCCCTCACTAATAGGACTTCATACGGGGCTACAACTTACAGTTTAAGAAGCT
The DNA here is from genome assembly GCF_949786415.1 of Peromyscus eremicus. Taxonomy (NCBI): domain Eukaryota; kingdom Metazoa; phylum Chordata; class Mammalia; order Rodentia; family Cricetidae; genus Peromyscus; species Peromyscus eremicus. Next base: position 14,069,459 of record NC_081423.1, read on the forward strand.
TGGGTGCAGTCTAACTTCAGTCAATCAACAATGGGGTGCCTGCCAAGCAAGACAGACCATGCCCCCCTCTGCTCAGGACCCCTCTATTGCTTTCTGTCTCACTCAGAGTAAAAGGCGCAGGCCCCATGCTGTCCTCAACACCCACGCTCCCCAGCACCCCTGCTCTGCAGCTCACTGACTTTGCCCTGCCCACCTTGGCCTCCTTGACCGTCCACAAATGTGAATCCATACCCGGATCCGGGGCCTTTCCACATGCTGGAGCTGTCGCCAATGTAGTCTCCATAGAGGCTTCTCACCACACTCTTACTGGCCCCCAACTTTCACACTATTTAGCATAATATCTCCTCCCTCCCTTGCTCTTTTCTGGATGAACAGCTCTGACAAGGCTACCAGGCCACCAGTTTTGTCCTCCTGACTGTCAGCCCCCTGGATGGTGAGCTCAGAACAGGCATTCCGTAAGTATTTGTTGAACACATCAATTCTAATAAGCCAGCCTGGGACTCTGGAAAAGAGTTGTGTTCTCTCCCGTCTCGGTTCAGCTCAAGGCAGAGAGAAGTATCCCGGAGATGAAGAAGGCTCCAGGGAGAAGTGCTTCCCAGAGAGATGAAAGCTGGGCTCAGGGGTCTTCCAGATTATAACGTGCACTCCAGAGAGCAGACAACCACTAACAGGCCTCAGAAACCAAGGCCACCTGTCCTATGGGGGGCAGCCAGGTGGCTTCAAGTCAGGAGAGTGGGGAGGAAGGGTCTAGGCATCCCTGGTCTGCTGATGGCCTTGTGCAGTCCTGGTGCTGATGCTGGAGTGTGCCTTAGACCACCTGCCTAGAGTCCTGGAGTCCTCTCATTCACAGCTACCAGCTGGAGTGTCCCAAATGCACACAGGACAAGCAGCCCCTCCAGAAGTACGTGGTAGCCCTCCCAAGCTCACACATGCAGTGTTAGAGTCACAGACCCATCAGGAAGTTTGACTTAACAGCAACGGGAAGGAGGTTATTTTGCCATTCTGAGTGGTAGAGTCTGAAACCATTATAGTAGCCATTGCCCTAGGATGTAGAGGCTGAGGTTAAAGGTGATAATGAAGTGCTCTGGGCACCTCTCCTAGGCCTTCCTTCTCCTCCTGTTGGTCCACCAATCCAGGCTTCTCTTCATTCCGCTCCTGACGCCCAAAGTAGTATAGTTCCTGGAGACAGGCCGTACATAAACCGCCCTCTTCCTTCAGCCCCTGAAAATTCATGCAACTGTTCACCATAGGATGGCAGGTCCTGTAGGTGCTTCGTCCCCTAGGGAGGCATCCAGGGAGCCTCCAAGAACCTTCCAACTCCCTGCTCTGCTAGACGTGCGCCAATTACAGTAACGACCAGCAGAGGGCAGCAGCAGCCTGGAGAAGGCTTGGAGGCCCAGGCACAGAGGAGCACTTCAGGACCAAGTCAGGTTTCTCTAGGGTCTGACACCTGTGCCGCAGCTGCAGGCTA
>NC_081423.1:14071129-14083629 GCF_949786415.1 Peromyscus eremicus
GACATTCAGGCTGTACCATTTGGACGCCACAGATAAAGCTACCGTGACACTTGTGCATGGGGCTTCCGTGGACAGGAGCATTTTCACTCCTCTCAGACAAATGCTTTGGAGTGCAGTGTATGGATCCTACACTCAGGAGGAGCTAACTTTAAAAACAAATGTCAACAAACATGTTTTCTTAAATACTTGCACCTTTTTATAGCCCGCCAATTCTACTTACAAACTAGATTTCATCAGAACTTTAAACTTAAGCTCCCAAAGCATCGTTAATAAAAAGAAAAGCCACAGAGAATCAGGAGATGGCTCAGTCAATAAAACGCTGGTCACATAAGCTGAGGTCCTGCGTCGGGATCCCCAATACCCAAGTCAAAAGCCAGGGACAGCTGCATGCACCTGCGTTCCCACTGCTGGGGAGGCAGGAACTGGAGAATTCCTGCACTTGCTGGCTGAATCCAGCTGAATTCATGAGCTCCAAGTTCAATGAAAGACCCTGTCTCAAAAAATGTGAAGTGACTGAGGAACACACCTGATGTCCATCACTGGCTGGCACATGCATTTGGAGAGAGAGAGAGAGAGAGAGAGAGAGAGAGAGAGAGAGAGAGAGAGAGAGAGAGAGAGAGAGAGAGACAGAGAGAGACAGAGACAGAGAGAGACAGAGAGAGACAGAGAGACAGAGAGAGAGCAACAAAGTATGTATCTGTTTTTTTAAATGTGGCTCTGAAATACACAAAGAGAAAAGCAATCCCATCTCTCACTAAGGTGAATATGACTGACCCAAGAAGCCTAGTTGAATATTTTTGAATAGACATTTGTGTCACTGGTATTTAGGACATGTAGAGAGGGGAGAGGGGGAGTTGGACTCTATCTAATGTATCTGAAGGACACATTAAAGAATGGCTTAAGCTCTGTGTGTGTGTGTGTGGGAGAGAGAGAGAGAGGAGAGAGAGAGAGAGAGAGAGAGAGAGAGAGAGAGAGAGAGAGAGAGAGAGAGAGAGAATACTATTAGACACTGTGGACTACAGTCTCTTCTAGGACTTACTGGACAGGACCTTCTAACAGTCAGGACTGTGGAGACGAAAGGGAGTCACTTGCAGAGGCATTAAGTGGTACAAATCTAAACCAAAGTATGACCTGGGTCACAGTAAATCCCAGTCGTATCCCGAGATCCTCAAAGATCCATTTCCTCAGGGGGAGGGATGTGGGTTTTAGAACACTATGAATATGTTCCCAGAGGTTTGTCTTTCCCCAACTCCATATAGAGTTGACTCCAGGTAAGCAGCCTCTGCTGTCAACCAAGCAGGACGCCAAGTGCTCAGATCAGCCTCCAATCCAATACTCTCCCCTTAACAAGCGTTTCCTCCCTCTCCCCACCTCGCCTCCTTAGCAAATGGCATCTGTGAACGTTACAGCAGTCTCAGAGGCCTCGCCATCTATAATCCTCTACCTCCCCCCCACTGACTTTTTTCTTTTTATGTCTCCTTCCTGGACATTACTTATTCTTTACTTTTAAATATTTGCTTCCGTAAAAAAACAAATGAGCGCCAGGGACAGATTTATAAAGAACGTTCCTGGAGAGGCGGCGGATTAATTATTCAGCATCCTCTCCCTTTGTAACTATTTATTGTCTCATATGCATTTATATGGCACCTATCACTGCGATCTTCCTCCATGCCAGAGACATAATTCCCAGGGACTGACTACTTGTCTTAAGATGCATATGTACTTTTTTTATTCCTCACCGTAGCGGCACGTGCCATTGTTGGGTAATTGTGTTCATGTTTTTAAATGTGAAAAATAATCAAATATAACTCGAAAGAGATTGTACAGTAATTCAAGAGGATATTAAACCACCAGGAAGTTAGTCGCCAAATAAATAGGCGTTTGTGGCTGTCAGGGTGAGCGATGGGAGCAGCCTGGTGGTGGGGAGGAGGGGCGAACACAAGGCACAAAGAAAAGGGTAGAGCTTCCTTTCCACTGCTGAGCAGGGGGACCTCCAGGGGGCCAAGAGCAGGAGACCTGAGGCCACTAGGTTTTACCTGAGGTAGCCAGACATGGGGAAAAGCAACATTGCCTACCTAGGGTGAAAAGCAGTGGGCTGGACAGGAGGTGAAAGGTCATGTGTCCTGACCTTTGATGTCAGACTCGAGGGTGCCCTGCTGGGACAGTGAGAGACTAGGATCACTCACACACCTAACGCCTGCCTGGCCTGTGTTACTTCCTTTATGTACCTCAGCTCCGCTCACATCGCTAAAATGCCCTGTGGAAAAACCAGTAAGGTTGACCCATTTTACAGGTGAGGGAACAGGGGTACTGAGTGGTTCTGCAACTGGGTACCCTCCCTGACACCACTCTGACCCACTCCACCTCACCCCTGCACAACAAATAGAGGCACAAATGACAGCCCCTGCCTTCCTAGAGCTTGCAGACATGGGGGTAGATTCTGGAAGCCAATCTGCCAGAATTCTGAACCTTATTAGGCTTTCAGGGAGTCAAGGTCACACAGCTGAGACAATGAAGGAATGAATGTAAGGCCTGCCTCCACCCACCCCGGGTGCCCACAGGAGTGGAGAGATGAGAGTTCCAGGCAGGCAGAATTAGAGAGGACATGGGAACTGCCACAAGAGAAGGAGAGGAAAGACACACATCTCCGGGCCCGGTTTCTCCCCACACTACCCAAGAGGAATGGCAACTGGACTAGGAATTTGGCATCTTGTCCTGCATCAAGAGTGGTGAGAAGCTGACCTCCAGCTGCGCTCACTCAGCGACGTCAGCAACGAACAGGAAGTTGAGTCTCAAACGCATCTTCTCTGTCGCCGCTGTCATGGTGTGTAGCTCTGCCTGAGTACGCCTGGTGCTGGGACTGGGTTTTATACAACAAAATGAGGATGCAGCCCCATGCCACAAATGCATATAAAACTCTGTAGGCCAGGTGACCGAAACCAACTCTACTTATCTAAGCCAAGAGCACCCTGATGGGGGGCAGCAGGAGGACTCCATGTGGACGCAGGGTACAGGGTGACCAAGTATTCTTAAGAACAATATCATTCTCTCATTCCTGCTCCCAATCTTTTTTTTTTTAATCTTTGGATACACAATCATTTTCCCATACAGGCTGAGCATTCTAATTCAAAATGCAAATACTTAAAAATTTGAAACTTTTTGATGATGCCAAAAGCGAAAATTCCACACCCACAAACTGTTGCATGCACTAAAAGTTTAAAATTACTTCATAAAATTATTTTCAGATTACACGTATAAGATGTACAAGAAGTACATTTCACAGTTAAGTGAGCAGTATCCTCTAAACGACATCCCCTAGTGTGTGAGCAGATACCCCAAATTCCGAAGAAGAAACAAAAAAATCAAAACTCAAAACCCTTCCAGTTCTTAGCATTTTGGTTATGGAGTATGACCTGCATGCTTGCCAGAATGCCATTCTCACCAACAAATCAGTATATCCAGTGCGGCCTCCTGGGCTGTTAAGAAATGCCCTCACCTCAGCTTCACCAGTTCATGTAAGAGCTGCACGGTCCTAGTCTAGACCTCATGTGCTGGCCTGGGAGCAGGTCCATATAACAACAATGTCACCATTTTCACTGAAAGCATTTGAAGGGGGAGTGAGAAAAGAGAATATTAGCCAGAGAAAACCACAGGGTTCCTCTCACTCAGCTATGCATCTTTTGAAGAGGTTACATGGTCCCTCTCATTTTCTTCCCTCTGCACATCTGCCTACATCTTTCTATCTTCAGCTAACTCTTAAATGCCCCCTGGACACTGTTTCCCAGGTGTCAAGCTGTGCTCAGGCTCCCCTCCTCCTGAAGACCAGCTTGGGATCTGTGGTCATTGTGAGTTACCTTCTCTGTGCTCTTGGGTCATGGTGGTTCCAGACATCACCTGAGCACTGTTATCACCATTATCCCATTTGCTGAATGTTGCTGAGCATCAACCATGTGCCAGGTACTGTGCTTCAAATCCATGGTGACATCCCAGAGGACATAAGATAGCTAAGACTCAGAAGGAACACACATCACAGTCACACTTGTGAAGAGGTAATACGTTCATAAACTGCACACAGAACTATTCTAGTCATAATAAAATCATGCTGTACATTGATGATGAGTATCTATTAAAAAAGGGGAGGGTTAGTTGGATCTGGGTCATTACAGTAGGAAATTTATATGTATATAATCTGTTACTCATGAATATTAATGCGTTTAATGAGGGTAAAACATATTACTTAAAACAAAGTATTCTTTCCAGCTGCTGCTGCATTTTCTTATTATTCTTTCTTCGGCAGATACTGTCTACAATTTACCTGTATGTCAAGGGTCTAGATATCGCTCAAGACCACTTGTGGCCAAACCAGCTTAGCCCCTAGTTGACAGAGTGCAATGGTAACTAATTCGCGTGGTGATCTAAGAGTCTGTGCTTTTACATTTAGGTCCGTGACTTGCATTAAAAACATCTGGTTAATGATGAGAAAAGAACTTTTCCCTGTGCCTTTTTGGATTACAGTGAGAAAGTGTCCCTTTGATACATTCATGACTACCTGCTTTGGAACTCCAATTACCATGTGGTCATAAAGCCTTGCCTCCTGAGTGTGCCTAGAACAATTTAAAATCTAAAGCTCAGAACAATTTAAAAATGAGCTGAGATCAACTTTACTTCATTGATATTCACAAAAATAAGAATCCTGATGGTAGCTGAGTAAAAGATTACTAAATAATGAGCTTGGTAACTGCAGTCAACACATAAAAATTGAGTATAGTGGAAATTACCCTCATTATCTTTTAAATCACCCTTAAAATATGATATATGTAAATAAGCCAACTCAAAACACACCCAACCAAACCATTTCTTTTCTTCCAACACTGGCCAAAAAAAAAAAAAAAAAAAACCCAAAGATCTTTTTTTTTTTTTAACTCTTTGATGTTGGGGTTTCTTTGGGACTATATCATAGAGAACTTTCAATGCACACTCATATTGATATGCAGGTCACACTGAGCCCAGTGAGATATTTTAGGCAAAAGAGGCCAGAGAAGCCTAGCAAGGTAGGTGGCAACTCCTCTGGAGTCTGGCTTCTGATGTCAGAGCCAGTGTCTCCCCTACGCCCTGCGCATCTGGTTAAAGTCACACATTTTCAACCAACACCAAAGAGGTCCAGGGCCATCTGACAGCAGTGCTTACGTCCACCTGCAGGGGAGCAGGTCCTACAGGAAAAGATGGGCTGTCAGGAACATTGAAAGCCCCGTAGATGATTTCTTCCCCCAGGTGCAGGTGTCCACTCTGCTCTCTATGTGTGTCAGAGTAAAAGGGAGACTTGACTTTCCATACGAGAAGAGTCAGCATGCCGCATGCCTGGGACCGTGACCTTATTTCCACTCCAATATTGATTGCACTGAGAACCGACAGTCTGCTTGGGGAAACTTGGTTCTCCCCGCTGTAACAAAGTTTAATTACCACATTCCTGCTGTGGGGAAAAATCTTATTCCAGAAACATCCCTCACAGACCCATCAGTCATCTTGCTCATTGACCAATGGTTTTGCCACAGGGCAGGAGATTTTAAAAACATCTGTACTTGAAAGGAAGCTTGTAGATTATTGCCACAACAGCTCTGGAAAGGACCTGGAGACCCAAAGAGTGGGAGTGAGGTCTGGTGTGAGACAAGAAGAGGGCAAAACAGGCCTGCCACTAATGGTCCTCATTCTACAAGGCTGAGACCTCAGCCATCTTGCCTTCCTGAAGCTGATGGAGCAGAATATTCCTGAGTGGCATGGTCATTTCAGGTCTTCCAGCTACCAGGAACCTAGTCATGGGCAACAACTTTGGTGGATGGTGTGCATATATGAAGAGTAGCTTGTCTATTTTCCCAGAATGAATCTCAATGCATGTACTAAGTGTGCAAGAAATGAACTGGAAGCTGGGCAAAACAGCACATGACTATAATCTTAGTCCTTTGGTGATCGTGTGTTCAAATCCAGCCTAGGCTATGTAGGCAGAGTCATCTCCAAACTCTCTCCAACTTACCCCCAAGATAGGGTAGAACTGACTACATCTGCTTTTGTATATCCTGTGATGTTCTTACAGCCGACATTTCCCACATTTCCTTTCAGCTGGGAGACCGTCTCAGTTTCTTGTCACTGTAAGCTTAACTGCCTTTGAAGAATGTCTGTTGCAGGCTAGCATTCAGAACTACGGGCACAGCGCAGCTGAGTGATGCCTCTGTTCCATGCAGCATTATTGGTGGCACACAGTGAGAAACAGTTGAGTCTCATGTACACTACACTGTCCAAGATGGTCACACGCCTAACATCTTTTCAGGGACAGCCAAGAAGCTGCACTACCAAGCCCCTCTCCCCCAGAAGTCTCCAAGGACTTTTTATGTAGCAATTCAGGACTTGAAGAGACCAAGGCAGAAGTCACTAGTCCCCTTTAAATGGCCGAACCCAGAACCAGCAGATTACTTTTTGAATTGCTACAACCAAATACATAAGAAGCAAGTTGAGGGAGGAAGGGTTTTCTTTTGGCCCATTGTCTAAGAGAACAAAGTCCATCGCACTTGGGAAGGAGAGGGAGTACAAACAGGAAGTGGCTGGTCACTTGTGTTTCCAATCAGAAAGCAGAGAGAGCTGAACGCTGGGGCTCCTTTCATGTTCTTCTTGGTACTTCTTATTCAGTCCAGGATCCTAGCCTAAAGGATGGTGTTGCCCATAGTCAGGGCAGGTCTTCCCTCCTTAGTTAAAAGGCTCTGGATACACCCTCATACACACACTCAACAGTGTGTCTCATCCCAAATCCAGTTAAGTGACAAATGAAGATGTCCCAGGCAGCAGCGCACTATGTCACTGTATCCTGTTGTACAAGGCAGCCATAGCAACCCAGATTCAAGACAGGCGGAGGCTTTGCCTACTAGTCCGTGACACCATGAGGTCTTGAGAGTGAGTTGGAGGCTGGGAAGTAGGACAAAGTAGAGTTCCACTCCTCTCCTGTCTGTCTGGAGCAGCAGATAGGACAGTGGAGGTGTCTCTCAGTCCAGCGCTCTCCAGAGTGGACATGACCACAGCTTCCTCAGGGCCACTCTGATAACCAGTTTGGTAAAAAATCACCAGGGTGATGTCAAGGTCCTGGGAAGTTCCCATAGAACCAAGCCACTTGGAAACTTATCCAATGCGGAGTCCCCCACCCCACCCCATTCACCCACACCCACACCCACCTCATACCTAATACATTATCGAGAAACTTACTATTCTCTGAGCACAGCCATTCATGAGGGGACACTATGTTCTCTGCCTGCTGCCCCCCCCCACCTGGAAAGCATGAGGTCTGAGGTTGCCTTGCCCCTCAGTGCCCCCGGCACCCTATGTTTTTATTTTCTATTGGAGGCCTTCTTCACTCTCTCAGTATGCTGAGAAACCCAAGAGCTTCCCCTTTTCTATCTCGTTCCCTATTCTCATTGATCCCCACTTCTCAAGGGAAGTGATAAGTAACCCTTTCCATCTTCCCAAGCCCGTACTTAAGGTATTTTATGTTGGCTTCATAACCTTCCCCATTTCTGGGTTCTGAGTCTCTTGAAAACAGAAGCCAGGCACACCTGCTGGTGTTTGTACATTCTGCCTTTCATTCCCTGCCTGGGAACCAGACTGACTGAAGAGGGAAAATAAAGATAGCCAAAGTGTTATCTCTAGAGTAGTCAGGGTCCAGGAGTAATGACTAGTGAACAACGGGTTGTTTATGATGGGGTTGTGCGTACAGGTACAGCACAGGTTTAGAGACATCGGGAGAGAGGAAAGGATGCTCTAACCGGATGCTACAGCCATCCTGAGACTGAGGGTCAGAGCCCAGAAGGTCATGCGGCTGCAGGCCATTGCTGCCCAGCAAGACCCGAGGCCCCAGGAGAATCCTGTTCTCTCGGACCGAATCCTAACGGGGGTGAGCCAGACAGCACATTTCCTACTAGGTCTTGCTAGGGCTTCCCAGAGACTACATCTCCTTAGAACCTAGAGGTCAGAGGAGTTTGAGAACTCGAAAGTTTCTCAGAACTCTGAAGAGCTGGTAGGAGCTGAGAAGAAAGCTTGAGATGAAGATCCTAAAGCCTGACAAGAAACTTAGAGGATCCAAAGCGGGATCACAAAGTGATTCCGGACAAAGGTGTGGGCAGGCAGAGGGACACAAGGAGAATGCAGGACCTGGGTCTTATGTGAGCACCGAGTGTGGTTCCTGGGGAAAATGAGAGGGACAGAGAACCGTCAAGAACACATCTGAGATCTTGCTTTACAGAGAGGAGGGGCCATGACATTTTCCGGAGAAGTCTCTCCTCTTTTCCCCAGTTTCTACAGCAAGATATCTCCTGAAAGCTTCCAGGAGTCTTACAAATTTTCAAAACTTTATCAAGGAGGAGGGCAGCGAACGCCAACAATTCGGGGAGTGTTTGCCTTTTATTCAGAACTGGCTGTGAACAAGATATCTGGCCTTTCCTGATCTGTGTTCAGAACTTTTGATCTTGAGAGAAACTTTGTCCTATTAGAATCATTTCTATTTTCGCTTTTATCATCTCTCCATGGCCCATCTCCTAGAGACACCCTGGACTTTTTATCTTGGTTGCTTGGGGTTCCCAAGTTCAAATGATCAGAGTCTCAGTCTCTCTCTCTCTCTCTCTCTCTCTCTCTCTCTCTCTCTCTCTCTCTCTCTATCTCTCTCTCTCTCCCCCCTCCCCTCCCCCCTCCCCCCACCCTCCCTCTCCCTCTCCCTCTCCTCTCCCTCCCCCTCTCCCTCCCCCTCCCCCTCCTCCCTCCCCCTCTCCCTCTCCTCTCTCTCTGTTTGCTTAAGCTGGATTCACTCCTTATCACAAGTCACTGAAGGGTGTCATGGAGGGATGCTGGATTCTGTGAGCTCAGAATGCCTTTGAAATTCCCGGACACAGTTCAAAACCATTGGCTATAACACCATGTTTCTGAAATTCGATCATGTTTCTCATTGATTTCCATCCTGAAATTGGAAGTCTTTGCCTCAAGACATAATAAAAGTCACACGGAAGAAAATGGAAAAGCCCCCACCCCCCTTAATATTTAAAGGAGAATGATTTTTATACAAAAATACTCATTTGTCTGCTTAAAAGTAAATTACATTGTGGTGCCAGTTGGGGTTGAGATCGTAACACTTTGATTTATGGCTTCTGGAAGGAGAGGCCCAGCTAATGAGATTCTCCTCAGCGTAGACTAGCTGGGTGGCAGCTATAGACCTCAGGCAGGGGGAGCAGGTTGCTAGTGCCTGGCTCGTGTCCCTGCCCCGGTGCTACTGTCCCGCACATACCCAGATTTCAGAGCCGTGTTTGGTGTCTGTCTATAGATGAGAGACACCAAGGAAATGGGGGAGGGGGAGATGGGATGGTTCCTATCCTGTTTCCTCCTTGTGTGATCCCTAGAACCCCACCAAGGTGCAGCTCCATGCTCTTGATCAGCCCTCCACCCCACCCAGCAGCTCCCTGTCTTCACAGCCAGCAGAGGGGGTGTGCTCACTCCATCTTTGACTGATGTCCTAGACACAGAACCAGCACACAGCCTGTGATGCTCAGAGGATATGCCCTTAGCAGAAGAATCAAGTGAGATCCACACAGAGACTCCTGTGGTTCGTCTCAGAGCCAGGTCCAGTGGAGGGTTCCCATGGCAACCACAAGGTGGAGGAAAGAAATGACCCAATGCTGGACATAATGTAATTGGCCTTTAGGGTGGAGATCAGCGAAGGCTGGAGTCACACATGTGGGAGACACCCGTATGAACCACACTGTAAGCTACCTATGGGTCTTGTGTGTGGTGTGTGATTGCACTTAACTATGCTGCATGTCCATGAACACGGGAACACGTGAGTGTTTATCCACATGTGCACACTGATACAGATAACCTACAGTGTCACATATATCACAACCCCCTGTCTGTCCTAGGCCAAGGATGTCTGCCTTCCGCCAGTTGAGTCTAGGCATCTCCTCACCAGGATCCTTCCTCAGTGTCATACCCTAACCTACCTGAAGACATTCCTGAGCTCTTAGACTGGGCAAGGGTCAGAGTTAAAAAGCACTTCAGTTTTTACTTACTGGGTACCATAGTCCACATTTTTACCCCTTTGCAATTTCACATCCGTTCATCTAGTTTTAACTGGGAACCTAAAAGTGTGCTAAATTACAATGCCAACCCCATAGGTTGATCTCAAGAAGCCCAGAGAAGCTCAGCTCTTCCCAACATCAGCTTCTACTTCCTGGGTCTCCTCTCAACATGTGTGCCATGACATAGACCATTCATTGCCAAGTCAAAGCATAGTAACAGTAGAGTCCTCATCATGTATGGTGTGACATAGAGCATTCATTGCTAAGCCAAAGCATGGTAACAACAGAGTCCTCGTCTCTGGGAACGGCTGCAGACACCAGCAGAGACTCTAACTGATCCCTGATCTAGTCCTGAGAAGACACAAATCTACCATCAAATAACAATAGCCGTCACTTAGCAAACACAGACATATTGTAGCTCCTGGATCAGCTGTCAGGCCAACACAAGCATGCTAGAAGGGTCGCTTTTGCCCTATTTTAATTAAATTGGACTTCTTTCCTGACTCTATTCTGTGGACTTTTTCACTTTAGCATACTTGGGATAAGGTCAACCAGTGCAGGAATCTGTGATTTGGTTAGCGTTTTCTCTTCATTCTCTTCTCCCAGAGAATTTACTGGTCCCTAGCATGGATGAGGGAGAACCCCATGGGAAGGTACAGCCATCAACACCAGTGTCAGAATCAGAGTATCATTCCCTCCATCACCCTCTGTATTAAATGACAAGGCCTTTATAGATTTGTCTGCTCTCTCTGCTCTCCTAATCCCTCTTTAGAAGATCCCCAGCTATCAGGACAATCCCCTCTCCAATCCAGTGATAGGACCATCTCCTCTCACCATGCCTGGAGGGGCATCTCCTCTCACCATGCCTGGAGGGGCATCTCCTCTCACCATGCCTGGAGGGCCATCTCCTCTCACCATGCCTAGAGGGGCATCACCTCTCACCATGCCTGGAGGGGCATCACCTCTCACCATGCCTGGAGGGGCATCTCCTCTCACCATGCCTGGAGGAGCATCTCCTCTCCAACACAGTGATAGGACCACTTCCTCTGACCATGCCTGGAGGGATATCTCCTCTCTAATACAGTGATAAGACCACTTTCTCTCACCATGCCTGGTCTTCTGTTGCCACAGAACTCCCTGAGCAGAAAAGAGAGACAGGAGCATTATCACTACTAAGCTGCACAGGAGAAGAGTATTCAGTGTGCACATCCTAAATCCCAAGGGCCAAGGAGGGGTTCCATTGTCCCAAGGCCACATGCAGGAGCCCTACTCTAGCCCTAGAGAGAGGAGGACCAGATACATACTCCAGTGTGCCTCTCCTGCTTCTCTTCTGTCTGGACGCCCTCTTTCCCAGCCTGCATACAAGGGAAGCCTGTCACACATGTCCTCAACTGTTCCCAGGATCTATGGTTAAGACATATGTCTTACAGGTTGAGCAGTTCAGGGACTTAGTTTGGAAAACCAAGAGTGTGGGAGTTTAGAATCTGAGTCTTAGTTGATGTTCTTACTCCTCCTGGCATTTGTCCTAATAATCATCCTCCCCAGAAGCACCATCACTACTTCAGGCACCAGAAAGGTCAAGGGAAGAGAAAACACCAAGGAAAGGCACTCGGATGAACTTCAGAATATCATCCTACCTCGTGTCCTGTCTGAGCTTTTCAAAACTATGCCAGCAGGATGCTGCCAGCCACATTTTTCAGCAGGACATGTGAATCCAGAAGTCACACAGTCACTAGCAGAACAAGATTGGACCCTGCTATAATTGATTTTTAAATTTCAGCCTTTAAGTTAGGTATGATGGTGGCTCACACCTGTAGTGCCAGCACTCAGGAGGCTAAGGCCAGAGGATAATTATGAGTTCAAGCCTGGGCTATGGAGTGGGACTCTGTCTTAAAAAAAAAATAATAATAATAAAATAAAATTCTAGTCTTTTAAACTACCCCCTTGAGTCACTGCAACTTGAACTTGTCAGAGTCACATGGTTAGATTGTTCCCATGCCACATCAACCAAAGGGGAAGAATGAAGTTGAGTGATATTGACATCAGGAGTTACCCTGACACCTCTTGCCTCACCCTGAATACCATCTCACATGCCTGGCCACTATGCAGCCAGTGGGGGTTCCTTAGCCCATCTCTAGGGTTTCTCCTGCAGAGGGCAAGATGTTGGGGAAATTCTCAGCATTAGAAGACCAGAAAGGACCTTCTAGCTACCACATCATGCTAGATTTCCTCCTTAGGAAGTGTGACGACCCTGTCACCTGACCTCAGGTCATCTTCTAAGTCAGCTTCTTTCCCGAGTGTTCCGGGGGTGTGGTGAACTGCTCCACTGAGGTGCTGGTACTCAAGCTCCGTGAGTCGTGCCCCCCCCCCCAATGTTGCTCCTTGCTTCGTGCACACCCAGCC
>NC_081423.1:14088629-14126129 GCF_949786415.1 Peromyscus eremicus
GGGGGGCCAAGTGATTCCCGGGGTCTAGCTAGATGGCGCCCACCAACGCTTGTGACTGGGCTCTGGATTTGGGGATGCCAGTGACTCTGGAGAAGCATTAGGCTACTTTCTGGTTAGATCTTCTCTAGGCTTTCTTGATGAAATTACTTTACTAGTCATCTCTCCCAGGAGTATGCTTCCTGCGTCCCCCAAGCTGGGTCTTGTAACCCCACAGCCCATGGCTACCCTGCTTCCCTGTCTCAGAATCCACTATATCATCCAATTGACCAGCCCACTCATCCGGACCTAGGAGCAGTGAGAATAAGCTGTCTCAGACCTTAGTGTAGGCTCTAGTATACAGGAAAGAGATTTGTGTTTATGGAATGAAAGAATTTAGGTAGACTGGAATAATCTTTCCAGCTCAGTATTGTAAAAGAGATAAACGTGGAGCCAATATGATTTGGGATAAATTGCCTAATCTCTCTGAGTCCCAGTTTCACTTCCTGCAAAGTAAATACAGTAACAGTTTTCCCTCACTTCCGAGGATTAAATGCGATTGTCTACACATGTTAAGTAAGATATTATATGCATTATTGCTCTCTAGCACTGTGTGAATGTTCCCTATGCTCTGGGGTTGTATTGGGCTGCACGTGATGTGTTTAAACTGATCAGTACAGTGGGCATTTAACAAATATTGGTTTCCTTCCCCCAGAACTAATTTAAGGTTTATTTGTTGAAAAGATGGGTAGATGGATGAAAGCTAGATGATGGATGGGTGGTGGATGGATAATGAGTGGACAATGGATAGATGAAGGCTGGAGGGTGGGAGCATCCTTCCAGTAGCAGGGGACAGAGTGAGTGTGGAGACCCCACTGGAGGGCAGAAGGTTGCACACTTTGGGATAACTATCCTGGACTTCAGAGAGCTCCTGGGTATGAAGGCTTAGCTTTAATTAAAGTCTCAGCACAGTGTTAAATGCCATTTTATTTTAGTTCATAATTAACACTAATGAGATGAGCTGATCACAAGCCACACACGTCTTGGGAAAGTGAAAAACAGCATCCGAGCTCAGTGGTTTCCGCTTTTGCCCACCCCACCCCGCGTGCTATGTTCAATTAAAAGTTTCGAGAAAATATTGCAACTATGCTCCTTGTCTTTGTGTTAATGAAGCATATTAATTTGAGTGTGATGAATACAATATTCCACTGACTTTTTATTCCCTTATCTACAAAAGTTTAAAAAAATGGGCCAATTAAATCAGGGGAGAAAAATGCAGGGTTTGCCCAGGGCTGCAATTCAGCAACCCAACAACCTAAGGAACAAAAATTCGAGGTTGCATCTGAGCCTGATTCCACCACAGCTAACAGACACTAACTCATATGGACAGATGTGGACCAGGACAAAACATGTACTGTGTCCCAGATGAAGAAACTGGTTCTAGGCTACCCTACAGTGTTGTTTTCTCTCAATAGTGATTGGATGGATACATGGATAGATGGAGAGTTGAACCAGATGACTGCCAAGCTCCCATTTTTCCCAAGTAGTAAATGAAGTATCTATGTGTCTATGTGACTTCCAAAATGAGGAAGTTAGAGGCAGAGTGTACAGGTGAGGGTCAGTTCCCTGACCCTAGAAGTTAGAGGCAGAGTGTACAGGTGAGGGTCAGTTCCCTGACCCTAGAAGTTAGAAGCAGAGTGTACAGGTGAGGGTCAGTTCCCTGATTCTAGACGTTAGAGGCAGTGTTTTCAAGTCCAGGCTAGTTCTCCAGCTCTTTACTCTAGGGTAACATCTATTTGTTACAGAATCAGTCTGAGCTTAGCTACTGCCCACGAGATCTCCCCTCTCTGAAGTAGAGGCCTCCTGAATGCAACTGGCTTCTGGAAAGGCCAAGCCTCCCCTTCCACACATTGCATTGGAAGCAGGTGTCTTAGAGCAGATTTGTGAACCTGGCACGTAGCCCAGGTATCTCCCTAATGACCTCTGGAGGGCTACCAACTTCCACGTGTCCCTGTAATCACCAACTCGGCCTTGCCACTGTGACATTTGAAGCAATTTGTATTGCATACTATCTAATTTCTGTGTGCCCTGTTTCCCTACACTGTTCTCTGCCTTGTGGACATTCTAAACACACACACACACACACACACACACACACACAGGCTACAAACCCATTTTCTCAGCCTAAAAATAAAAATCCTTTGTATGGTCCATGGTGCTCTGTACATCTGTCTTGCATGCAAAAGCCCTCCCAGTTCTATCTGTTGCCATGGCTCCTCTGTCTCCATCCACTCCTAAACACCTTTCCAACTTCAGCCCCCAGCTTCCTCAGGTCCTTTACACGTGCTTCTGGTTTAACGTCCTTGTCTCCCCCTCATCTAATTAATGTTTATTTACCGGCCACTCTTAACTCAAAACATCACGTCAAGGAAGGCATCTGGAATTAAACTTCTGACACCAAGCCCACCCAGCCTGTGTTTGTCTCGAGGTTTATACTGCCACCCCTCTGAGTAGCTTTCCTTCACAGAATTGTCACAGCCAATTGTCGCAGAGCTGTGCTATTACTTGAGTCATGGATGTCTCCCCCACTAGGCCATTTGCAGTAAACCATCTATCTCTGGTGCTTAACACAGAGACTGGTTCATAAAAGATGCTCAGTACATAGGCACTGCATGGATGGACTGATTAATTAGTTAATGCCCAACTCAAAAGCTTTGCTCTCAGGCCAGAGAGATGGCTTAGCAGTTTAGAGCACTCTTTGTTCTTCCAGAGGACCAGAGTTTGGTTCCCAGCACCTACCTACATAAGGCAGCTTAAGATCACCAGCAGTTCCAGCTCTTAGGTATTGGACAACTTCCTCTGGCCTCCACAGACACCTATACACATAAACTTTAAAAATAAATTTAGTTTTAAAGAGAGCTCTGCACTTATTACTTCCCTATACCGCTTTCAGTTTTGGACTTCATCCTTGAAGCGCTTACTTTGTGTTAGGCTTTATGTTGGGAACTTAAACACCTTTGCCCTGTCTTGCTCTCAATCAGCTTGCTGTGTAACAAGAGTCACATGACTACTTGCCAACAGAACAGTGTGTCATGTTCTCCAATGGGCATAAGCATGGGGCTTGCTGGAAGCAAGAGGAACCCTCCTATGCCTCACTGGGAGGCTTCACAAAGAACACAGCCCTTAAGCTGAGTCTGAAAGGAAAAGGTGGCCGAGAAAATCCAGGCAGACTCAGCGTTTCAGCTGACAGACCCCATGCTGGAAACTTGAAAGGCAGGGACCAACTTTGGAAGAAAAGCAGCCAGGGTGATGACCAAGCCCAGTAGGGAGGGGCTGGGAAAGGAAGGCAGGGAGGTGCCTTGCACCAAGAACCAAGGACTGTCAGCGTCAGCAGCAGCTAAAGATGGCAGCCACAGAGACTGGGTAGAAGGGCCTGACTGTGAGATCTCAAATTTGAGGAGTTCCCTCTGGAGACATTGCAGAGAAGAGTGTTCACATTTCAAGTGGGGGACTCTAGCTCTGGGGAGACCAAGGTGGCCTCACACCTCTTCCCACCCAGAACCTAAACTGTCTTTTTCTTAGGGGGCTCAGTGTGGCTGACCTTGCTCATTCATTGCAGGGAGAATTCATTTCAGGGTGGGAAATTTTTTAAAAAGTACAAGATTAAGCAGTGTAATCAGCTGCTGCTGAGAATTGGAAATGCAATAAATAATAATAGCGTTGAGAGCTGTTTTTAATAACTCACCAGTGTAATTTAGCCTCTGCTTCTTGGAGCATATGTAAAATATGTCAGAATGGGTGTACTGGCAAATGCCTCATTGCCAGCCTCTGAAGACAAATGTCTTCCCAGGAGGGAGGGGGATGGAGGAGAACTCGGAGGACCGCTGAAAATGAGATGCAGGAAGGCAGGCATTGTTCATGTGGACTCTGCTAATTCCACACTGTGACCTTTTGCCCAGGTGACAGGTCTTGATGGGTTGTCTTCAAAGGTGGACAGGTAAACAGCAATAACACTAGAGGACAGGACTTCTAATCCGAGGGAAAATGAGTTGCTTGTGGATCACCATTTGCGTGCCATTGGTGTTCTGATTAACAGTCATTCTGGTTTGTCTAGTACAGCAGGTCCCTAGGGATGGAGTACCATGGCAGTATTTGCCTTACTTTCTTGAGTTACTGAATACTTCTGCAACCATTGAAATCTGTTGTTCCAAGTGTTTGGTGAATTCTAACTGCCAGCAATCCCTGTGGACTGCCCCACTCACTGGGGTCCAGATTGTCATAATGGAGCTAGGAGTCTTCAGCTCTTAGGAAAACAACTGACACCCTTGAAATGAAATGATCATTGTCAGACAATGTTCAAACTTCAGTCTGGCTGCTTGACTACCCCACGGGGTGAGGAAGTTGACTATGACACCTGGTACTGACAGTCATCTGTCACTTCATCCCCATCCCAATACTGTGATGTTGCTTATCGGGGACTCCATCCTTCAGACGAGGAAACTGGAGCTTGGGTATTTTCTCAGGCAAGAGCCGGAATGTAATTGTCCTTGGGGCCTGACTGCAGTTCCATCTGACTTTCAGAGCCTATGTCATCAAGCTGTGCAACCCTCTCCTGCCAGTTCATACAGTTAGGGGGAGATGCCAGAAGCCGTGTGTGTAGTTTTCAGCAATCGATAGAAACTGGTAAATGACCCTTTAACTGCAAGACATGGTTTCTCTTCAACATCTGCGTTTTTGTCAAGGTCTTATTAGTGTCCTGTCACTGGCCATCCTTGTCCGGGCCACTCTGCGCTCCTTCAAAGCCTCAGGTTTGCGATGTACGAAGTGCGTTTTACTAGTCGAAGTGTACAGTAGGTAAACGGCTTTGGAGGGTTAATTGGCAATATCTGGTGAATGAGAAAACACACCTGTGAGGCAGCCATCCTCGTGGGTATGCTCTGGAAGGCAACTTCTCCCACCTCTGCACATGTTTGGGGGCCAATATTCTTTGTTGTGCTGCGGGGCTGCTTGTGCATCTGGGAACTGCAGCATCTCCGGCAATTTCTTCCTATGAAGCAAGAAATGAGGGAGAAGGAGGAAATGTGAGAGGAAAGGAGTCAGAGGAGAGGCCCCAAGTTAACTAGCTTAAGCCGGAACGTAAGGCTGGGTTACAAATGTGTGCATTGTCTTGGAATTTCTGCTGAAATTCTGACAGAGCCCAGAGCCCTCCTGAGAAAGCGGAGGAGGAAATATGGAAACAAGCCAGTGGATATCCAAACACCATTACTCGCTGGTTACTTCAACTGACAACAGCCAAATTTGGCTCAGACTAACACAATGACAAGCCACTGATGAGCCACACAAATGCTGGTGCTCACTGATGGTTGTGCTCAGTGCCTTTTCACTGTTGGTGGAAGCAGAACTCTGCTCTCTGGACTGTTTTAATCCAGAACCCACAGCTCTGCTCCTGGGCCTGGAGCCAAAGAAGGAGAGGCAGACGTTGAAGAGATTAAAAAGGGAGATGTGTTACAGGCTACAAGTTTAGAGAACTGGTTCCTGACCATTCATTCCAAAGGACAGGGGACCCTGAAAACAAGGCCCAGGCTTCTTCTAATTTGACTTCCCTGATACCTGCAATGAGATTTCCCCAGGATTTTTTTAAACTGCAAGGGCAGAAACCAGCAGGCTTCTCTACAGTGGTCCCCCTTCCCTCTCCTGGGTCTCCATGGAGCCAATTATCAAACAAGAAGATCCTAGTTGAGAACTGGCTCCTGAGGAAATGGGAATGGAGGGTAGTAGGGTTGTGGGAGAATGGGGTGGGGGTGATGGGGGTGGAAAGTCAGTCCAGCCAGACTCAGGGAAAGCTGCCTAAAGCAAGGCACCTCTTTCCAGAGACAGGATTCTGAAAGAGGACTGCTAGCTGGCCGCAGTCTGTCTAACATTGCACCGTTACATTGACGCCAGCAAGATCCGCCTTAATTGCTGCAATAATTAAGACAGCAGAGGAAAGCTGAATGGAGTCGAGCATGCCGCCTGCTGCATGGGAGCCAGGCACAGGTAGCTTCCCTCCCTTTCCCTTGCTGTCTTTTCTCAGCAACAAGTCATGTTGTGTCCTAACTGAAAACTTGATTAGGAACCATGGCACAGTATGTTCTTAACAGGGATTTGTTGAAAAGCAGAAATATACAAAGAGTTTTAAAGAGTTAAGCAGTAATAACTCCTAATGGGATTTTCTGATGTTATGGACCTTTTGGTGTATGTAAGGCTTTTCCCCTTGTCTATTCACAGTGTAAAAGATGCACACAGAACTTAGGGAGACAGGGACCAACTGAGCTAGGAAAGAAAAAGGGGAGGAGGGAGGTGGAGGTAGGAAAAAAGGTAGACATCATTACTATATTATTGTACGATTACAATCATCATTAGAAAACTAATTTAAACAAGCCCAGACTGTGCCCCCAAAAGGGCACCAAGCAACGAGCTAGGCTCAAGAACACAGAAACAATTTTCTCATTTTGACTGGTGATGGGAATAATAATTATTTTTTCTCTGAACCATAACCATTTTGCAGTTAAATAATTTGCTTTCAGGTCGGATCAGGGCTCTTCGGTGGTGCTCTGAGGAATTCTTTCATTTCTTTCGCACCTTTTAAAGAAAAGAAAATTCCAGGTGCAATTATTGGCATTATATTTATACCAACTGCAACAGAACATTCCAGAAAATGAGGTTCCTACCAAATTAGTTTATCCAAATGAAATTTAGACAGTACCTTAGCAGGGAGCATCAACTGAACAGTTTGTCTCAGTGGCCCAAGAGCTGGAGAACCACTCAGAGAAGCCGCATGCTAGCAGCAAGCCTCGTTGAGTCAAGAGCGTATAGGTGGAGTATTGCATGTGTTTTCAGTTACCCAAATGGATGGCTCCCTCCTGTGGGTCACTGAACCACAGGGTCCCTACATTAGCTTCAGATTACATAGCAGCAAGCTAGCTGAGGGATGCAGATGTAACTAGCTAAAATAGAATCTGATTTCACGACTGCTTGGGGCAGACACTCAGGCAGAGTTTAAGCAACAAATTATTCTCAGCTGAGAACATCTGCCTGGAAGGAAGAGTTGTGGCTGAAGAACGGAAATTCAACAACCCAGAGATTTCCAGAAGTCTGAAACATACCCGTTACATTCCCCAGATCAAAACCTGTCAACTATACAACTATGACTTGTCGATTCTGTTTGACAGATGAGAAAGCTTAGGGACCAAAAAGGAGATGAGTGAATATGCAGTTCAGTCAGTCTGGCATCCTCTTTGCTCCATGCTAGGTACTGTGTACCCAGGAGTGTGCCAAGTACCCCGTGGTACTGCCTTGCTTCAGCGTTGCAATGGTCTTATGATGTAAGAGTTACTGTCCATATGTAAGGACACTGGATCCGAAAGTTTAAGTGAAGGCTGAGGTTATAACTCAGTGGTACAGTGCACACCCAGACTATGTAAGGCCAGATGATTGATCCATTGCACGGAAATGAGAAAGAGAAGAGATTAAAGCAACTTGACCCAGGTCACCCATTTGCAAGGAGACAGAGTTAAAATTCAAACCCAGGGGCTCTATGATTATTTGGCAGAAATTCACTACTTGTAAGTATGGGCATCTTGGTTCCCAGGATTCCTGAGAGATCTCACAAAACACGGCAGGACTTGTGTGTCAGAGTGTGAGACCCATATTGGAATCCGGTCTTTTGAGGTATCTGAGTCAGAAAAAAGTCAGAAGCCTAGTACCTACAACCCATAGTCACCCAGAGAGCTTCTCTCACAGGATCAAGCCTTTGTTTCTTATAGCATATGCCTGCTAGTGTCGGACTGAAGAAAGCCAGCAAGTTGAAAATTCTTGGCCAAAAATAGTGATTTGGGACAAATTAGTGAGAAAATTGTCAAGTTCTGTGCATGCTTAGATCGCCAATGTAAACAGATTTACATTATAAAATCTACTGGAAATAAGAAATGGCAGTTTGCAAAATGAATTTCACAAATGGCCCAATGAGTGCAAAATTTTCTCATCAAGTGAAAGGTAGGGGTTTAAAGTGGGGGCGTGGGTAAGGGAAGCTCTGTACACAGCTATATGGGTGGGTGAGACTGCCATGAGAGAAGCATTTCCCAAAGTCAGTGAGTCATGATGTCCTCACAAATACTAAGCCACAGACACAACTTTTATCAGCTGGATTTCTAGGGATGCTGCAGTCTTGGACTCAAGTGGGTGGAGCCCCATCCAGGGGAACTGAAATTCCCTCTGCTCTTCCTGGGGTTGAGGAAGAGTTCTGTGCGCACCTTGCAGTTTCTTGGAAGTAATAGTTTGATGTTTCTGCTGTCTCTAAAATTTAGAATTATGTGACAATCAGAAGGAAACTTTGCCTCTGAGTCCTTGGAAGTCTTTAAACTTTTACATGACGACAGTAGAGCAGAACGTGGAGCCACCATGTCCCCTTGCTCCATTCATTCACAGAGGATGGTGGCAAGCCATTAACTCTGGTTTCCTGCATCTCATAGATACTCAAAAAATATCTGGCAGTAGAATGAAGTGGAAATGTGTGCGATGTCAAATAGTGAAAGTGGGGGTGTGGCAGAATCCCAAGAGAGACGGTGAGATGGAGCTGTCTGCTCAGAGCTCTCATCTAAGCACGCACTCGTGAGTCCGAAAAGATGAAGACAGAGGCAAGAGGGTCCAGAGCAGCATGGTCTTAGGGGGCTGAGAGTTGCTAGAAAGGAAGCAACAAATAGAAGGAAAGAGACAGGTGAGGACAAGGCTCAGGCTGGAGAAGCCAGAAAAAAGGGCTGGCTTACTGGAAACTTGGCGGTCTCACATGCCCATTGTCATGTCACATGCCTGGATACCCCAATCCTTGTGGGGTCACAGACACTCACCCTCAGAGGGTAAAAAACATGCTTAAATAAGAAGAGTCTGCACGGGTGGATTGGTCCAATTTCCATCTGGATTGGTGGAAGGGGATTATGGCGTCTTGTAAACCAGAAGCAGTGAGGAGAAGAAACGCTCGTTTACAACACTTGCTGTTTCTGAAGTATCAATGCTTCTACCATGCCCATGACTGCCCTTTTAATTTAGGGAAAAACAGCTTTATAAGCTAGTACAAGATGACTCTAGGTACTGTCATTTGGACATGGTTTGGCTCCCAGACATTCAGGTATTGAAGGCTTGGTCCCCAGAAGGACGATGTGGAGGTGGTGGAACCTTTAACAGTTGGGGTCTAGGAGGCAGTAATTAGATCACTTGGGGCTCCCCCCCCCCCGCAAAGTGAATTAATGCTGCCTGAAGAGCATGAGTCAGCTCTGGCCATAAAGGATTCTGAAACAACTTATTGTATCAAGAGCAAACCTGGCTGTCCAGTCTCTTGCTCCAGGTCTTGCCATGTAGCCTTTCTTGTTTCCACACACGCTCCCACCATCGAGATGCTGTCTCTGGTTCCTTCACCAGAGTCAAACATGCAAATGACAAGAATTGTGAGCTAAACAAGCTTTTTCTTTATAAAATGCCCCACTTGTTTTGTTAGAGCAACAGAAAACTGAATAGTACTCCAGGATACCATTGTCCAGACACCAGTGAGGTTGAGCTCAGACACGTAAAACTCAGACATGTAGACTATCCCCTCCTTTAAAATAAGAAGAGAGCTGGGTGGTGCTGGCACACACCTTTAATCCTGGCACTTTGGAGGCAGAGGCAGGTGGTGGATCTCTGTGAGTTCAAGGCCGGCCTGGTCTACAGAGTTTGTTCTAGGACAGCCAGGACTACACAGAGAAAACCTGTCTCAAAGAAAGGGAGGGGGGAGAGATTGGTACACACACTTAGTTATTACTATTATTTTAAATCCATTCTACAGATATGTGAGAAAAACTTCAATAATGGTTAACCCTTTAACCCAGTCCCTTAATTCTGTACAGAGGCAACCAAATTCACCAGTGATCATTATATCCATCTAGAAGTATTTTATGTGTATGACAGAAGATGTATATCTGTTTTCAACATTAAAATGGTAATGTGAAAACAAACTTACTTTTCCATGTAATAATATATTTTTAGAGCCCACACCCAAAGATACATAGGTGTGCCATATTGTTTTAATGGCTACTTGGTATTCTTTTTCCTCGTGCCCTATAGTGACAAGCATGGAAAAATTTTCAGTCCTTTTTTTTTCAGTAACCAGGTGAACAAAGAATATGTATGTCCATGTTGGTGCATGTAGGTATTCATCCCTACAAATAAAATCTCTGCATGAAAGAAACATGTTCAGTTTTATTTAAATATTTGCATTCCTGCTGACAGTCCAAGACAGTGCCCTTCCTCACACAGTTGCCAACACAGTATGTCTCCAAGATGTGGCCCAGTGGTGCTTAGTGCATTCTGAGACCCTCATTCTGGTCTCTTGGTGAAGGTCAGATCAGCTGAGCCACAGAGGAGTCTGGTCCCCCATGGAGGTGCAGCATCGTGCCAGAGTTCAGGTGTCTGTGAAGTCTTGCCCCTTCAATGGGCTGGATACTTTCCCCCAGCAAGCTTACTGCTGGCGTTCTGTGTAAGAAGAGACTGAAGTCTGCACAGAACCTGAATGTTTAGAATAGCATCACTCTTTTGCTTCCCTGTATTTTATGTCTGGATTGGCTCTTTCACTGCAGCCCTGGGATCACATGCTCAGCTTGACCACCACCTTAACTCCTGATACTGTTAGGACTGCCAGGAAACAGACGTGACTGGGTGTGCCCACTTTATGGTAACGTTCTTGGTAATCGTTTTCATAATGTCAACGTTAGAATCGCCTGTATTCTAGAACCAGCTTGTCTGATTTTTCACTGGAAAAGTAAGACAAATTGTTTGGGGAGGGTGGGGGAGCTTTCATCTCTGGGTCTGGGATCTGAAGCAATCAGTGTCTGTCTTTAAAACAGTGTACACTGGCACACAAACCCCTGAATCCTTTAGAGAATATTTCATGAGGTGTTGCCAATTATTGTTTCTCTCTGCTAGCAGATGTTTAGGGGCTGGTTAAACCTTAGGAGAAATTACCTTAGGAAACCGGGAAATAAAAGCAAAGATTACCAAGAAACATAGAGATTGCAAGGTAGGAGGAGAGAGGTGGAGGGGAGGAGTGCAAAGGAGGGAGGGAGAAAGTGAGAGGAAGCAAGGCTGGTGGAAATAACCGTGCACTTGGAACAGCAGGAAACAAGCGCGGTTTTCCATCCTTAAATGCCTGTCGGGGTCCTGCCTGCCCGCCTGGGATCAGAGATGTTGACAGAGGGCGAGTCGGAAGGGCTCCAGACCTTGGGGATAGTGGTGGTCGTGTGTTCCTCTCTGAAACTATTGCACTACCTCGGGCTGATTGACTTGTCGGACGGTAAGCAAGCCCCGGAGCTTCCCCGTTTTATACGAATGTGTTTTCCGGATTTCGATTGCTGTAAAAGTAGTTCAGAAAAGTAGCGCCGAGTCCTGGAGGATTCGATGGCGCCGCCTGCAGCAGTCTTCCCCCTCGCGGTCCTGGCGCTGTCCGTGGTGCTGGACTGTGCCGCGCCAGCAGAGCGCATGTGGGTCCCGGTGCTTGCTTGCTGAGTGAAATGAGCAAAGTGCATACTTCTCCAGGAAGGTGTCTGATAAATATGCATATTTTGGTAGAAGCCAGAGACTTTTAAAAGTCATTATGATGTTGATTAACTTTCAGTAGCTGAAAAGATTATAGGGAGGTAAAATGCTAATCACAGCCCAACAATTAGAAAACATTTAACAAACGTTGGCTCCTTTCCCTAACACTCAACCTTCATAAAGACCCTTGTTCTAAAACCACTTTATCAGCTGTGACTTTAATTCCAGTTCTTAATGAGAATGTAGCTATAAATCCAGGTCACCAGCATTGTTTATGATTGCAAAATTAGTAGTGGTTTGGAGCATTTGAGTTCCTCTCTTCTGGTTATACGTAAAATATATAATAGGTAGTTTTTCAAACTGCAGTCTCTTGCATTGCTCTGCAGAACACAAGAACTTGCTTATATGTGACTGTCTGAGTAATGACAAGGAAGTGAAAGTGTTGATTATCCTGATGCTGCAGGTATGATTTTGCGTGTGTGTGTGTGTGTGTATATGTGTGTGTGTGTGTGTGTGTGTGTGTGTGTGTGTGTGTGTGTTAGTTAAAGCTTCAGGCCATTTCCCTTAGAAATTTGTGATTAGTATGCTCTAATCAAAATGTTTTAATGTTGAAGATAATGGAACTTTAAAATATACCTGGATTTTATTATCATATGCTGTATACATGTGCCAAGTTGTCACATGATGTCTCACAAACTTGTACAATTGAATTAAAAAGTTTTAAAAATAAAAGAATTAAAAGCCACATGAAAGAAAGTTAGTAGCAAGTTTTTCAAACTTAAGGGAACTCTACTTACTTTCCTTCCTTTTTGTGAGATGCTGTTCCCAATACAGTTTCTCTGTTTGATTTTTGTCACATAAAACTAAGACCCTGGGAAGATCTGAAATTTGGGGAGCAGAGTATTAAACAATGCCAGCCTTCAACAATCACAGTCAATACATACACAAAGTATATGCAAATGTATTCAATACGCATTCTCCGATAACTGCATAGTGTGGGCAGAAGTTCCCTTCCAACAGGCATTGCATGACTAAATTCTACATAATAATGAAATATGGTTTGTATACCAATAACTAGTTAAAATACTAATCACTTTTTAAGAATCTGGGTCTCCTTTTGTTGTTGTTGTTTGGTTTTTCAAGACAGGGTTTATCTATGTATCCCTGACTGCTCTGGAACTCATTCTGTAGACCAGACTGGCCTCGAACTCACAGAGATCTGCCTGCTGAGTGCTGGGATTAAAGGCATAATGCCATCATGCCTGACCTGGGTCTCCTCCTTTAGGCTGGATGTGGTGGCACCTGCCTTTGGTCCCAGCACTCTTGAGGCAGATGCAGATGGATCTCTTTGAGTCCAAGGCCAACTTGATCATGAGTTCCAAGCCAGCCAGGGCTGCAGACTGAGACCTTGTTTCAAAGGAAAAAAATCTTTCTGGTATGTTTTAATCTCTCCTCCAAGGAATTTTAGAGCTAATTGTCTTAACTGAGCTTTGCAGATTGGGATGGTAGCTAAACTCTGAGTTCCTTGTCTCTGCTTCAGCCGTTCCAGCCAACTGGACCGTCTGTGTTGGGCCTGTGGGGGGGAGTAATTTTAGCTCTAGCTAAAATGTAGTGAATCGGTGGTTTTATAAGCTGGATTTCCTGAGACGTTGAAAGCTGATGCACATTTAGAAATATTTTCTCCCTTAAGAAACACGTGAAATCTAAAAATCTGTATGAATAGTTCCGTGTGCACAAAGAGATGTAGTCTCTTAAGTGTACCCTGTCAAAGACCCAAGCTCAGCTGGCCCACCCATAACAGACACAGTATGCTTCTGGTGCTCAACAGATTCCAAGAGGACAGGTTTCAGCCCTGCTCAGAGCCTCAGAGTAGCTACTAACTGACACTGTGAGTGAGTGCATGTGCTGCCCACTTCCTCATGAGGCTAATGTCGAAACATTCTGTTCTTCCCTTCTTGTATCCAGAAGTATCCATCTACCTCCCCACCCCACTCTTGCTTCTGAAGATTGTAGCTTTCCTACTTTGCTACCAGGGAGGACGTCAGTCATCTATCTGATGTTATAGAAATGGGGAGGGGGTAAAGTTAAAAAGTAAGGACATACATTTAGCACTATTGCTAGAAACCCTACATGAAGGAAAAGAAGGAGTGAGTATTTATTTAGCACCTACAATGCACCAAGAATAGTGTTAAGTGGATTTATATTCACGAGTGAGTGCAACCTGCAGAGTAACACTCTAAGGAAAATAAATAAATAATGCTAGAAAGTAGATGTCATTATTTCTTTTACATAAGAGGGCAGATTGAGAAAAGTTAAATAAAATTTCCAAAGATGCAGCAATTGCAAGGTGGAAGAACTCTGCCTCTAGAGTTCTACCTTCTGCTTTATACACCATCAGTAAGTAAGCTGGTCCAGATGAGGTCTGCAATCTGTCGTTAAGCCTATAGCACACATGGGCTCATAGGCTAGGGCCCTCACAATAAGGTGTGGAGTGTCATTTTCAATGTGTCTGTGACATTAGAGGCTCTGTTAACTTACTGGAGTGAGTACTGTAGAAAGAGCATACCTCCAAGGAAGGGCTCTGGTATCCACGTGACATAGTCACTCCAAGGAGAGTGGAACACCTTTGTGGAACTCATCTGTAGTCTCTCACAGGATCTTAGTCTTAGTCTTAATATATTCTCTTAGGGGAAATGCTAGAGTGGTGCAGAGATGTGGGGTACAGGTTCAGAAGGGCTGAGATGCAGGCCTGGGTGTGCCCCACATTATTGGTGAGTTTCAACAAGTCCTTTCTCCTCTCTTTCATTTTCCTCACTTATAAGAAAGAGAAATTAGTAAATCATTCTATTAATTTCTTAGATGCTGCATACCATGTTACTACAAATTAGATGTTTTAAAATAACAGACAAGTATCTTTTCATGGTTCTGGAGGCTAGACGTCCAAAATCAAGGTGATAGCAAACTCTGGAGTCTGCATCTTGGGAAAGATCCTCCTGGCCTCTTCTACCTTATGGCACTCCAGGTGGCCTTTGGCTTCTGGCAGTGTGACCCCAATCTCAGCATCCACCTAGCCTCTTCTCCCTGTGTGTATCTAGCTTCACGTGGCAATTTCCCCTTCTATAAGGACAGCAGCCATGTTGTGTCAGGGCCCACTCTAATAATCTCATTGCAACTGCATTACATCTGCAAAGACCTTATTTCCAAATAAGGGTTGGAGTTAGAACTTCAATAAGCCTTTTGGGAAGATACAATTCAATTTATAACAATTGGGGGTGTGTAATTCAATTCATAACAGCAGCAGTCATGCTCCTATAGCTGCATAGAGAATTAAATGAAAGACACACTGGGAAGGGCCAACCTTCCTACCTACAGCTGTACTTCATCATGCTTAATACTTCTTTGACCTGAAAGCATCCCCCCAAAAAGAATGTAATATTCATTAGGGGGAGAAAATAATGCATTGTTATACTGTCTCTGGACAGTATAATTCTTTCCTTTGGAGGTGGTATAGAAGTTTCTCAAAGACTCCTAGAAATACCATTGCCCTGTGTGTTGTCATCATACATACTCAGTTTTCACTGTGGTACCTGCTAATCAGTTGAACTCCTCACTGCTTCTACTTAACTGAGGATTAGCAAGTGCTTCAGGGGGTGGGGTAAAGGCAGGCGAGCAGATTCTAGAAGTTCAGAGAGCTTTACAAGTTCATTAGCTGTCTCTCTGTCACATGCTGCTTGGTGGGCCAGCCTTACCAGCAACCTCATCTCTACTAGGCAAGATCACTATTTTCCCAGAGGTATGTCTAGCCATACCTATAATCTCTGCCATAGCAACTTCAGAAGGCATTCACTATTCCATGTCAAGTCACCAACTAAGACAGTGAGGCAAGCATACATCAGTGTCTCTCAAACAAGGTTCACCATAGTCACATCTTACATCTCCTACATCTAAGTTGCTCTGGAGGCTTGCTACATCCACTTGAGTGTGATAAGATTGAATACGATTCTTAAGAAGCCCACTATCATATGTGTCTGGATTCAACAGTTATTTATAGGTTTATCACCTGTCTAGTACTTCACAGATTACCCATCCAGTGTTTGACCTGGACACCAGAACAGTTCTGATATACAGAAGCTGCATATTGTTGAAGAACCAAATTCATAGGTCTAAAAAACATTGAGACTTGAGCTCTCACTTCAAACAGAATGACCATGAAGTAACTATTTCAAGACTTATTTTGAGGCTTTGGGTTTCTTCTCTAAATATACATAGCCTTATGCTTAAATTGTGCCTGGAACATGCAAAATAATCGCTAATACACTCAGTGTGCATCTAGGCTATTTCTCTTGGTGAAGTCCTCATGATCTAATATAACAAGGTTTGTAGAAAGCTGAACAATGGCTGCATAAAGGGATCAGATGTGAACCCCTGGAATGTCTATCAGTTACCTTAAAAGAAAAAGTTCTTTATAGATGTGATGAAGTTAATGGTGTGAGATGAGATTATCCCAGATTACTTGAGTGGGTCCCAGATGCCATCACAAATGGCCTAAGAGGCAGCTAGAGATGAGAAACAGACAGATGAGATGAAGGCAGGGAGACAGAAATGGAGATTGGAGTGATGTGTCAGAAAGCCAAGGTGTGCTGGCAGTCCCCTGTGCCCTAAACTAGAGGAGGTAGAGAATTAGTTTCCTGTGAGCCTCTCTAAGCTGTGGCCTTGCTGGCTCTTTCATTTCAGCATAAGATGCTGAACTTCTGACCTCTGGTGCTGAGTATAAATTTTCACTACTTTAACTATCAGCTTGTAAGTAATTTGTTGTGACAGCCTTAGGAAAACAATGCATAAGCCTTTTAAAGTATTTCTTCATTTGCTGTAATCGAATATGAAATAAAATACATATACTTAAGAGCTCAGAAATGGATAGACCTATTGATCTGGAGTACTAGAAATGTAAGGACTCAAGTTACATCTATCTTCTCAGCAGTAAGGAAAAAAGATGAGAAGTAGCAGGCCTGACCACCTATCAGCACCAACGTGGAGGACTGGAAAGATTTATGTTAGGGGTGAAGGGCAGCAACAAGACAGCACATCCAGGGTGTGCCAAGCAGAACTCCTCATAATAAAAACTTACTCTTTCCTGGACTGGAGAGATGGCTTGGTGGTTAAAAGCACATACTGAGTTTGGTTCTCAGCACATGCATCAGGCAGTTCACAACTGCCTCTAACTCCAGCTTCTGGAGATCTAGCACCCTCTTCTGGACTCTGCTAGCACATACACATACCAACACACAGACACATGCATGTACATGTCATTTTTAAACAATAAAAATACATCTTTTAAAAACTCTTAATAAACAAAGTAACACAGATGTATTTCTCCTCTGCACCCTTAGCCCAGACTTTCCTCTTTTCTCTTCTTCCTATTCCTTTTGCTTATTTTTAGGACTTCCGGAAATGTAGCCATACTTTAAATGATAGTTTAACCCTCGATTGCTTGTCTGTTTGCTTTAAGCAGTGTCTATGACCCAGCTTCTTCAAGATATGAGAGACAGGACACCTTCACTTCCTTCTACGCTTCACATCCTGTCTACCAACTCTAGTCATTACATTGTCATTTCACATTGTCAGTATTTGATGCACCCCCAAGCACCTCTAGTCCGAGGCAAGTAGTAAGCTCTTCCTGCATCTCATTCAGCTTGAGGGCAACCTTGGCTCCTGTTTTGGGTGGTTCCCAGTTCTGTCTGCCAACTTCTCTACTTGTATAACCAGGAGGCACCTCCCCATCTCCTTCACCAGCGAAACTTCCTGTGTTCAGAGTCCTCTCAGCCCCTCACATCCCCAGAGGATATTGAGAGCTGGCCAGGGCCAGGCCTTCTATCCTCCATTCAGCATGAAGTCCCCCAATACGACCAACCTGCTGTCTCTCTGCTTGCCCCCAAACTCACCCTGCAGCTGAGAATCTCCTAAAACCAGGGCAAATGGCATCGGGTTTGAAGGACTAGGATAGCCAGTACTACACAGTATACTCGAGCAAACACAATAGAGCCTTGTGAATTTTAATTTTCTGTTGAAGATTGTAAATCCTGAGGGGGGAAAGAGAAAGTTGCATGCATTGATGGATTGATGGATTGAACCAGACTGACTTTGTTCAAAGGAATAAAAACCATTCAGATCACCTAATTTAAATTCCCCCATTTATATATAGTTGCACAAGCAACACATGAATGAATCTTCTCAGGTTCTCCTTACCATACAAAGTGAGATGTCCACTACACCCCCTTGTGTGTCTGTCTCCTCTCTGTTTCCAGCCCCAGGATGTATGCAACCTGTATGCCCACCTACTATGGTCTTCAGGACAGAGTGATATAATAATACGTGAGTTCAGACGCTAGAAATCACGGGGCAGATAGCTGCTGGCATGGGGCCGACACCTGACTTTTACATTAATAAAAATAGATATAAATGTAGCAAAGGAAGAGAAAAAGCTACTGGGTAAGTTCATAACATTTGCAGTTACAGAAAAAGAGAGAAAAAAGAAAAGAAGAGGTAAGAGAGGAAGGAGAGCAGAAATAAAGCACAGCAGGGATGAGAGAGACACATGGGTAAAGGTGGGAGGAATGGAGAGAGGGTAAGAGGAAGGAGAGCTTCCCAGTTCTCAGCAAGCGTGTGGCTCTCTGGTTCACTCAATGTTTAGGTAATTCTCGTAAGTGTCACCCATTTGGAGTTGGCTTAGACTTCATTCTCCAGGAACTCCACACGGCAAATCCAAGTCACAGCAGCCTGCCCTGTGCTTGGGTGGTGGCCAGGATACAGTTCCCATCAGACAGCCCAGCCCTGCAGCTGAAGCCAAATGGGAACTGCATGGAGGACGGTAGCTTCATCCTCAGTGGACGCTGGAGCCGGTCACTTGGGGCTTTCGTACATGCAGAGTAATGTGCCCACTTCTTGAGTTAAAGGCAGGATTTGAATCACAAAACTGAATTTTTTTACAGTGTTACCGTACAAAGTGAATTTCACCTCCATGAAACTCACCTTTTATAGCTGCAAAATGGATAGAAAGTTATTGTCTCACACGGGTGTCATGAGATGCAATGTGAGAGGGTGTGCCCTGAGCACGGAATAATGGGCACTAAATGTCACCTCTGAATCTGAGCAATGACTATCTCCATAAGATCCCAAGTCATCCAATTGAAGGCAGAAAAACACAACTGGCACCTAGCAGAAGAAGGGTTCAAGACAGCAATGCCAAGGCTAGAGGAAAGGGCCTTAGAGGGTTTACAAGAGAAAGAGAATGTGACTGTATTCTAATAGGTACGTTTACCAAGCTTTTCCTGTGTGTCAAGCAATATTTTAAAATACATCATACATTTCATAGAGCAATGCCTTCATACCTTCAGGGGATTGTGTCTGAGACCCCCATGGATATCAAAGCCCTTAGGTACTCAGATCCCTTTTGTAAAATGGTACTGGGTTCACACAAAGCCTCCTCACAGCCTCCTGTGAGCTTTGAAGTATCTCTAGATGACTGATAATCTTACACAATGTGAGTGCTATAGAAATAATTATTCCATTGTGTTGCTCAGGGAACGACACTGGGAAACATGTCTGTACATTCTTGGAGCAGATGCTTGCATTTTTTTCAGATAATCTTGATTGGCTGAACTACAGAGGCCTGTTACCTCATTTGATCCTCGTGACCATAAAGTGAACACCATCACTTCCCCCATTTCACACACGAAGCACAAAGAAGTGAAGCCACAGGCTTAGGGCCACACAATTGAGGAGGCAGGAAGCTGGGACTCAAACTTGGGGATTGGGTTGCAGAGCTCAGCCTTTCTCAAGAGAAGTACAGTGATAGGTTTAACAAAAACCTAGTCCCCACGTCAGGGCAGGAATGAGATTTAAGGTCCCTAAGAAGAATATGACTGAGCTAGAGCTGAGCTGTTGGAGCACCTTGCTGTGGGGCCTTCGTGTTGGTTTGACATGTACATGTCGCTATCTGTTCTGCTCAATGGCTGTGTTCCACTTGAAGGAAACTTGCAAGCCTACTTTATCCTGTAGACAGAAGGAGCAGCTAACTCAGAAGACTCATGAATGCAATCCAACACATAGCAGGTGGTCTTTAAGTGCTGAATGAATGAATGAATGAGCAAATAACTAGTGAGTGGTTAGACTGTATGGGATTTATCACCAAAACTTTCTTTTATAACTTTGGGTGAATTTGGTCACCAATAAAAGCTCCTATACCCACACCATGCACATACCTCTTCATCATGTCTACCAGACTTTGGCTCTCATCCTCCAAAGCCTGAATCCTTAGCCCTCTCTACTCCCTCCCTAATATATATCCTAAATATTTACAAAGAGGGCATGTTAGAGACAGAGACTCTCACCTTAGTACCAGCCGCCAGGCACTTTGGCATCACTTTACAACCATAAAATGAGCAGGTTGACTTAAATTGGTGTTTTCAGGGTTATGGTCCTCAGATCCCCCTTTAGGACCACTGTTTAATAAATGGGGAAGGAACGCCCCATTTCCAACATTCCTCTTTACCCCAACCCTCTCTTTCACATACTGAGCTCCCATGTATGATTTCCTTCCATTAAAGAATTCCTTACCTTTATATGAGCTTGAAAACTAATGAATGAAATGTGAGGTGTGTCCAGCCCTAAGATCTTCGTGATCCCATAATTCTCCTTTATTGATGTAAGAAGATGCATGACATTCTTTCTTTCAAGGTAATCAGAAATAATGTGACCCAGGGACATAACATTTCTCCATGGCACTGTCGCAATTACAAACACCAGGCAGGATTCTTTTATGGGTGCATCCTAGGGTTTGCGCAGTGGGCCCAGGTCTTAACCCCTGTAATATAAGAGTCAGAAACAGCCACAAAATGAAGAGCTAGTGAGGAAGACTTCTGCTCCCCTGATTTTTATTGTCTAAACAAGTAAAAGAGGAACTGAAAACCCGAAAGGAGACCCTCGAGCTTCCTATGTGGACAAGATATGGTTCATAGAATGCTTAAAAAGTATGGAAATTACCTGATGTTACAGAAATAACCCTAGAACAAGAATTTGAGAAAAAGCAGATTTAGACTGAGCTCTGCCATCTGTCACTAGTGACTTTCTCCTCTGTGAATGGGGTAATAGGGCCCACCTTCAGTATATTGTTCAAAGGAATAAAAACCATTCAGACCACCTAGTTTAAATTCCCCCATTTATATATAGTTGCACAATCAATACATGAATGAATCTTTTCAGGTTGAAATACATTGTGTGAAACCTTGACTGAATCATAGAGCTGTCTACAAATAATCCATGAGGACACAAAAAGAAGGATGACTTGCCCACATCACTTTCAAGCCCTCTCCCAGTGGCCATTGTCATCACATGGCCCATGGGCAGCCGGTGGGCACAACCAGACTGGCTCAGCATTGCCAGAGTCTGAGAGGCCCCTGGCAGCCAGAGAACCAGTGCCCCCGCCTCCCAGTCTTTTCTTCAGCTCCCCAAACTGGCCCCCAGGCACCAGTGTGCAGGGGCGAGGCCCTGGAGGGGGCGCTGGAATGCCACAAGACCTCACTCTCAGGAATTCAATATAGAAAACACATTAAGACCTGTTTACATGGAACTGCTGTTTATAATTATTGTTCCCTATGGGATATTCCCCCACTGCTTCCTCCAATCCTGCTTTAAACTGCTCAACTAATAGAGCTTTCCTGGCTTCCCCAGGGAGGCATTCACAGACGCTAATAGAGCCATAATTCAAAAATTGCTTGATATACATGCCCTCAATTTTCCCCAAGAACCACCTAAGTGAAGATTCCCAAGCATGCAGCTCGCTTATTGGCCAGAGGCAAATAAACATGCCTGGCATTAAATATACAGCCTCCTGTTCATCCAGGTCACCACCAAGCCACAACAGTTACCACGCTTTATTCTAAGAGATCTCTCTGCCACCAAGTGCAACTGGGAAGAAGCCTGCTGCTGGATGGAACCCCCAGAGGCCTCTGGAGTCTGCAGACCTTTCCCAAAACACTTCAGATAGAGCAAGGGGGTCAGAGTAAACACCTTCCATGCCCTGGAGAAGCAGGACCTCAATGCTTTGCAGCTCCAGAGAGAATGACTTCATCTTTCTGATGCATAAAGAAGATGGCAGGAAGAGAAGCCCATCACAATGTTGCATCAATACATCACCACATTGCATAAGCAACACCACCACACACAATTACTAAAATTGTAATCCGCCTTCAGACCCCAGGGTGAAGAATCACTCTGGTGAGTGTCTGCATCACTTTAGCTTTTTCTGAGAGCTGTCTTGTCGAATGGCAAGATGGAGGTACCGCATCACCACCCGGGATCATTGGGGCAGTAAAGGGAGATTCGTAAGCACAAACTCATCTAATTTATCTTTACAGGCAGCTATTCAGTAAACATCCTTCTGTCTTTTCTGCTAACATCCGAATGTGGTGGGAATGGACTCTTTTATAGGCTTGTTAACAAATATATGAGTGTTGTGCAATCCTAAACATGCTAAAATTAGATGATTAAGAGAAGTAAATTAGTACCAATTAAAATAAGGTTGACTTCCTCAAAATAAATACATTTAACGAAACTTGCTATCTTGAGAGGAAATTCATATAAACTGAAAATAGCATAGGTTCAAATGACTTTAGAGACCATTCTTGAGACAGGATTCATAACTGATTAATAAACTAAAATGAGAGAGAGAGAGCCAACCCACACTGCTAAAGTAGAAACCCAGTGTCCTCCTGGGCTTTGTGGCAGAAGGAAGTGAGGACTCAGAAAATAGAGTCCCTATCCTAGAATTGGGGCTTGGGTCCCAGATCCCAGGTTTCCCATCCCACTCCTCTGCCTGCTCACTCACTCCCGCTGGTCAGTGCTCTTTGCATTGTTGACATTCTTAGGAACAGGATAGCCGACCTACACATTGTATCTTGTTGATGGAGCCAGATTGTCACCTAGGGTGACCCCAAATGTCTACACGGTCTAGCATCCCACCTTTCTTTGCACATGGGAAGACTAGAGGGGTGGGAAAGGAGCCACAGCCTACTGCTCACCTCTGGGTACCATGCTCTGGAAACAAGTACCTGGTTTCTCACATCCATGGCATCCCCTGGAAGGCCCTGAGAAATGAGTGTCCTTTACAGATGAGGTAATGTCACTAGACAAGTGAAAGCACACGGAAGCCACACGGCAATATATGACAGGGAGGAGATCTATCACTCCAGTTCTTGGATTCGGCTGCTGGCTCTCTCCATTTTCTCTACCTTTCTTGATGCAAAACACCTGACCCCAAGAGGCTCAATCATCCTGAACATGCACACCGACACAAATGAGCCTCCGTTGATGCATAAATGAAATTTCCCTTTGTAAATACATGGGGAAACCTCTTAAGCTCCCCTTCCATGGCTACATTACAGTGGCAGACACTTTTCTATCTGGAGGAAGAATTAGCAGACATACAGGCAGGACCCACAAAGGTCCTACATGAAATCAAAAAGTAAAATGCAGGCTCACAGGAAAACACGAAGAAGTAACGTGGGTCTTGGGTCTTTCATCCCGGTGGCTTTTGCACACTGCCCTTGCAGGAACCACAGTCAAAAGCAGCCCAGCCTACTGAAAAGCAACCCTAGCTACTGAAAAGCAACCCTAGCTGACTGCTGAACCTCAGACTCCTCAGACAGATTAGGAACAAATGGGAACCTGCCTGTCATCCCTCCAGGATGACAGATGCTATTGCTAGAAGATGGGAAGAAGGCTGAAGTGCTCTCAACCAAAGACTTCAATTTATCTTCTGGGCCATTTTAATCGGCAGTCTCACGTCACAGCTGCACACTTTTTCAGGAGTAATTAGAGTGCTAATCTGTAAGAAAGATGTCTATTAAGAATAAATTAATAATAGCTAGTGCATTTTGGCTGGGAGTCTTGAGTGATATGGCCAGCCTATAAAAATTTATGTGTTTTTAATGAGCCTGAGACATGTTTCTCAATGAACCACAGATGGTTCGTTTTTAGTATCCTACCATCCTAGTTGGCTTCTTTGATGCTGGGAAAGGGTTTATTTTGTTTACAGGTTCCAGTCCATCATCGAAAGAGGCCAAGACAGGCACTAAAGCAGAGACTGTGGAGGAGCACTGCTCACTGGCTTGCTTCCTCTGGCTTACTCATTACCTTTCTTACATACCCCAGGCCTACCTGCCCAGGGATGGAACTGCTCACAGTGGACTGGGGCCTCCTGCATCCATGAACAATGATAAGAAAATGCCTCACAGACATGGCAGAGGCCGATCTGATGGAGGCAATTGTTTTAATTGATCTTCCCTCTTCCAGGTACATTAAGTTGACTAATGCTAACTATAACACCTATATAAAGACATTATGGGCACGTATATTTTAAGTGGTGAAACAGAACTAGAGCAGGTCTTGCTCGGGGAATCAAACTCTTTCTAATCTTCAAAGTTCACTCCATCATCCTTTGCCCCACAGAGAAGAAATTGGGGTGGTAGTGGCACTCTTGTCCAGCACACCAGTGATCCCCACATCTTCTCCCTGGGCTGATGGAAGCAACGGTACATAAGCCCGACAACTAATAACCAAGCTTTCACAACAAAGGAATCACAAAATGATCCTCATAAAGTTGGTGAATGTAAGGTAGGAAATGCATTTGATGCCACACTTTCTACTGGGAGAGTCCTTCGAGATTTATTCCCTCTCCCCTCCATACTCAGAAGCATGAAGAGCACATGAAGTGCTTACAGTATAGGTCTGTTCATAAACTGCAGCAGTGCAGGGCTCCAGAAAGCTCCATTCAAATATGGCCTCTGTCTGTGGAGCCCTGGAAGTGTGGGACGCAGTGGGATAGACCCAGAGACCCGGAAACAGCCCAATGGACAGGGAAGGCAAGCAGGCACCAGATGGAGACAAGAGCTCGTTTGACAGTGTGCAAGTGTCCATCAGGGAGTCAAACTGTAGAAGCAGTCAATCCGGAGTGGGGGAGGGGAAAGAGGAGTCATGTAGAAAGGTGACATGAGTAGGAAAGACAGAACCTGGAAGTCAAGCAGATCATGAAGGAGCTGGAATGCTGTATTCAAAAGCGTAGCCTTTTCCCTTCTGGTGGCGGGAACCATAGACAGCTTTAAAGTGAAGGCATGATCAGATATCTCTCCCTTAAATGCATCTTATTTCCTTCTTCTCTTAGGCATCTGCACAGAATCCTCCTGCCCCTGTCTCACATGCACAAACTCAGGCACACACACACACACACACACACACACACACACACACACACACACACATCCTTCCCCTCGACTAAGCCCCATTCCTTTGAATTCCATCCCCATCATCACTTCCTTGGGGAAGCCTCCCCTACAAGTCTACACTTCCCCCTGAGCCTGGCCACTCCCTCCTCAGTGCCAACACACCCTCCTGCAGTACTTCCCGAAGCTGGAATTCTTCACACTTGGCATCTTCACACTTAGGATCTTCACACCTGGGATCCTCACACCTGGGATCCTCACACCTGGGATCTTCTTCACACCTGGGATCTTCACATCTGAGATTCTTAGGTTCTCTCCCTCATGTACCAAGTCATAGTCTCTGGGGACAAGACTATGCCTGTCTTGACTCACCAATGCCTATCAATGGGCCTGGCACTTACTAGGTACTCCACAGTTATCTGCTCTTTACTGGCTCCAAAACCCTTCTACATGTTCACGCAGGGAGCCTACCTATTGGCAGGGTCCCACCTACTAGCTGGAGGCTGGTACACTACCGGAGTCTTAGGGAGAGATGCCAGGTCCTTGGAATTGACTCTTAAGAAGGTTAACTCCAATGCTGGAGTCAGGAAACATCAAAAGAGACATTTTGAGTCTGTACGGCTGGTGGTAGAGCCTAATGGTCTAATGCATGCAGGAATGCCAACCTTGAGTTGCAACTGTGCCATGGCCATCTTTCTAATCCCCACAGCTCCTGGCATGGCACTTGACATTCAGAAGGCACTCCGTGAGTGCAGTTGGAGAGTGAACACGAAGCTCTGGGGAGCCCTGGTCTCCAGAGAATCTGCTTCAGCTCACACAGCAGGCCCAGGCAGGGAGCTTCTCCCATGGCCTCGGGACCAACCAGTTTTTACAAATTATCAACATCTCCCCATTAGCTGTTGCAATATTAAATTGTGTGACTGGAAATGAATGAATAATCCCACGGGCAAGTGAGAAAGACCAAGCGGCAGGATTTAATAACAAGTCCTGCCCTCTCTCCAAGCAGAAGGTCTCCCTAATTAAATATTAAAAATCTATCCACATAGCCAGAGCCAAAAAAAATTGCTTTTTCAGCAGCGTGGCTTGGAGTCACCGCCTCCAAAGACCCAGGTACTGTGAGAATGACCTCTCGGGGACCAGCCAGGGTACCAAGAACAGTTGCAGGGTAAACAGACACTGGTGTTGCTTAGGTTGTCCCATCTTGCCATGTTTCATCCTTGTGAGGACTATAAGCCATGAATTACATCACATCCAAAGTCTGTCTGAATAAACTGAGGCTTGGGGGTGGGGCAGTGACTACCACAAGGCCACATGGCATCTAGTGATAATGTTTGCATTTAAATTGTTATTTGTGGTTATGGAATTTATCCAGTGAATGCAGCAGTTAGGAATGTGGACCGCAGCATTAGGCTGTTCTGGGTTTGAATCCAGCTCTCCTGATTGCTGTGTACCTTTGGGCAGATCACCCTCAACCCTAGGTCTCAGGTTTTTAATGAGTGGGCGCATATCACTCACAGGGTTTTAGGAGGTGGCATGAGACAGCCACCACTGGAATGTTAGTTACTATAGTGATGAGAAGGCCTTCCTATCAATACTTCAACTGCAATCCCCACTGTCCCAGGAAGTCCTCCTGTGAATCAAGTTCCCTGCTTGGTCCACTGCCACTAGCCAGGCTGGGTTTTCAAGGCAGAGAAGTATTAGTAGCTGGGTAACACTTACTAACCAAATACCCTATGCCTATGGCACCTCCGCTTATTATTTCATTTAAATATCAGAAGAGTCTGGGAAAGTGGAGATTAGTCACAACCTTTCTGAGATGTTGAAGTGCAGACTGATAAAGAAACAGATGGCCGAGGCTACATGAGAGAGGACCTCCAAGCCAGAGGCTCTGCCCTTACCTGCCTGGCTTCCCACCCTGCCTTGCGGAGAAGTGGAGCAGGCTCAGGGCTCCACTCCATCCCTCTAGGGTTTCTGTAGGCTGAGGAACTCTCTACATTTGCCTTTGAAGTTCCTAAGCAATGGCTCTTATGGGTCTCTTCATTTTAGAAATCCAAAGTCATGGACAGAAGACTTAGAAAACACACCTAAGGAAGAAAGAAGGTAACAGTCATCTGTAACCCCAGTTCTCAGAGATAACCATTCCTACAACGTGCCTGTATAATATCTTAGCGAGAAGGGATAGAGCAATGCAAGATTTGTGATACGATATGGATGCGATAGATACGGAGAGAGAGGAGACACGTTTCCTGTTTCATGACATCTGCAAAGTACTGCCCATGTCTCTGAACCTGTTTCCTTGCTTCATACTTTTTTTGAGTTTGCTTCAATAAAAATCACATCTTTTTCTCGTGTTTAATCTTTTCCTTTTAATTACAACTATCAAGAACTGTTTCCCCCTGCAGGGTCATGAGGTAACTAAAGTGAGAATAAAGGAGGAAGTTACTGATTAGCTAGAAAAAAAATTTCTTCAGTCCTGGGAGATGTTTTTCCAGCCTTATAATATTCTCAGTGCCATGAAGCCAGGTCTCCAGCTAAGCCTGAATCAGCCTTTGGCATTCTAAACAGGAATTATCAAGCCCTTTGGTGTTCTAGCTGAAACCTCAAATATCTCAGATTGTAGCTTTTATTAACTGAGAGGAGGAAATGGATGTTCTTTCCCTTGCCCTCGCTTGCAGAGAGCTGGGACCTAGTGGGAGGCCTCGGACCTGTGTGATTCATCAGGGCCCTCTACTGCAGTGAGCCAGCAAGGCGGGGGGGGGGGGGGGGGGGGGGGGGGGGGGGGTGAGCAAAGCCCTCAGGCAGAGAGCTAGCCTGGAAAAATCATCTCTATGAAGTGCCAGCCAATGGGGAGGGGCGGTGTAGATCCTGGTTCTCCTGTGACTGATGTCAGACCTCACAGGGTGATTAACATTATAATTCACGGCTCTCACTGGCTTCTCACAGCACACATAGACCAACCCTGGTCTTGCTTTGCCTTTGCTAGACTGCAGCTGCTAGACTTTCAACGTGGCTCCTAGGTACAGGACAAGGTAGAGCAGGGCTGTCTTGCTCTCTGGACCTCCTTTTCTTTTAAAACACATCTCACCTCACCCCATTCCTGACACACCAGCCACCTTTCATCTCCTACAGTAAGTCTGTCCCTCCTTCTCAAGTCCATCCACCTACAATGTCCTTCTTTCCTCCTCATCTGGCCTTCCCCATCCTCTACATCAGGGATACTACAGAGTATCTACTTCCACTAGGAAACTGAGACCTCCCTGGGGCAAGAAGCGTTCTTGGGTAGACTCATAGGACATAAGTCAGGGCCACGAGGGACACACATTACTCCTGTTCACATTTGACTGGCTAGTGCCAGTCACAGGGACAGGGAGTACATGGAGGAGGGGACCCAGGAGCTGATGGTGATGAGCAACAGTGACCACCACACCGTGTCATGTTTTGAAAAATATTATTTTATTCAGTAAAACCATCATAGACCAGAAGTCACAAATCTATCTTCCCATGGACTTTACCTATTATCCTCTCACGAGAGAGAGAGAGAGAGAGAGAGAGAGAGAGAGAGAGAGAGAGAGAGAAAGAGAGAGAGAGAGAGGTGTTGTTTTCAAAAAAAAATTACAATTCTCAATGCAATTCATACCCATGGCTTAAAAAAACAAAGGTCAAACAGGGCCAACAGTGGCTCAGCAGAACTTGGTGCCAAGCCTCCTCATGACCTGAGTTTGATCCCTGAGACCCACACAGTGCAAGAAGAGCAATGACGCCCAAAAGTTGTCCTCTGACTTTCATACACACAGCATGGCATGCAGGTACTATGGTATACACACATATGCACACACAGGAAAATCAATAATGAATCAGAATGAAGGGAAAGACATGTCTCCACCCCAGCCTCAGAATCCTAAGATGCGGTCTTCATGAAGAAGGACTGTGGCGCCTGAGGCACAGGTGCAGGCTGGGAGCACTGGACATGTGCTGAGCATGACTTGCCGCCGTCGCTTGTACGTGAGGCTTCGTTTTCAAAGATGCTTCTAATCCAACTGAAGCTTTATAGTGAGCTTCCTTGAGGCCTAAACGCTAAGAGGCCCTGCTACCTTCCTGTGAGGCATTCAGAAGGGTTGATAATTTGAAAGCAGAATTCTGGAAAGTTCCCTTAAAGCATCACACCAGGACCAGAGGTTACTACTACATACCACTAGGCAGATTAAACAGCTTCAAAGCCCTGTGACCTGCTAATGTATTCACAGCTTCACATGGCTAATTAATCCAGGCTCATCCATCCTCATCAACTACAAAAGGCTTCCAGCCAGTCCTCCCACTTCCTGGTTACTCATGTTGTGTGAGCTCTCCCCAGGTCTCAGTCAATTCACAACCCAGCGAAGACATTCAGTAGGAAGCTAAGCCCCAGAGCTTTGCCTCCAAGTGGGGAGGACACTAGAGCAGTACCTTCTAGATGCCAGGTCTTTCCCTGCAGAGGTCCCCTTGACCTTCACAGACTGGAGCCTGAGGTCCCTGTGATCTGTCTGCTGCTGCACCCTCTGAATTTGAGAAGACAGAAGTAATTGCTCAAATTCTGCTGAGCTGGGATTCCAGCCTGACTATATCTAACCACAGAGTTCCTGTCTTTTTCTACTTGCTTATGGCCACCAAGCTGCCACCCTGCTTTCTGTGGCTACCCTGCATAAAACAGTGTCCCCAAGACCTGTTCCTCTCTGGTCTTGTAACCCCATTTATATTCATTCAGAGCTCCAACACTACATCTAGGCCTGATGGCCACTGCTTTTATTTCATAATATCTAGAAGACATCTACTAGAGACTTAGAAATTGTTTGGTGAATGGATCAATTAATGATGCCATCCT
Organism: Peromyscus eremicus; assembly: GCF_949786415.1. NCBI lineage: Eukaryota > Metazoa > Chordata > Mammalia > Rodentia > Cricetidae > Peromyscus > Peromyscus eremicus. Next base: position 14,118,342 of record NC_081423.1, read on the forward strand.
TTTCAACACTGAATTGCCATAAAGATGTATCTTAAGTTTCATCTTCTGTGCCAAAGAGTCAGTGAATGACCTTGGGCAAATCCAGTTCCCTTCTAGGACCCCAGTTTGCAAATACAGAAAATATAGACAGCAGAATAAAAGCATCTCTCCATAGGTAGAATGTCCTGTGTCTTAGACACATCAACTGAAGTCAAGGCTGCTTTGATATTCAGAAGAGAGAAACAAAGGCAGAAATTCTAGATGGATGGCAGGAGCAAGGGGTGGGGGAGGGCATGGGAAGTGGACTCCTGGAGCTGAGATCTCCCTTCCTGCTATCTGGTACCCAACTTGTGGAGGCAGATACAACCACAGATGCAGGCAAGTGGACCCAACAGACTCTAGGGGTGGCTCCAAAGCATGTGGCCATCGAGTAGGTTTTGAGATTTGTCTCTGTCCTCCACTCGTCACCTGGGATATCTCGGATTCTGTGTCTCCCAATGAAATGGGAATGAAAATACTTAGCTGATAAAAACCATGACTAGGTAACGATGATATTGAAAAGCTACAGGGGCTTAAATGAAATGGTGTATACAAAACACCCAGAATGCTCAGCGTATAAATAGTCTCTTTCTTCGCTGAACCTCAGTTTCCTCCTTAGGTCTGTTCTGGTTTTGATATGTGTGACATAATCTGTTAGAAGCACACATCTAAAGTCGTGATCTGAGTCTATCCAAGGCATCCTGAATCTTCTGCATTAGTAGGGGCCCCAAAAAGAGGAAATTTGGTAATGTGTCTAGACTGTCACAGACACCTAAAAGTTTCTTGGAAAAACAGAGTGTAGGGCAGAAGAGAGGCGCTGTTGGGTAGGGATTGCAGCTTTGCACAGGAAGTCTGAATGAGTCACAATGAATAACTGCCCCTTGTCCTTCCTGTAGAAGGGGTAATGGGGTGGTAGGGACTGTAGTTTACTAGAGAGTGCATGCTCTGGCCACACTGGGCTGCTGCTCCTCTGCTGCCTGTGCTACCACATGGAAATGGAGGCCCAGGATAGCCACCATTCCTAGGGAAGCCAACATCCCAACTTTTGCCTGAAATAAATAGTGAAATTCACATTTAAAAGAAGTGCGACAATGATGACACTCTGGGATACTAACTATGATTTGTGAGCTAAACTGTCAAATTACAGGATTAGTCATTCAGTTAACACAACACTCTTAATCTATTTCCTGCCGCAGTCCTGTAGCGCTACATACAACACACATTGAGTACTTGCTAAGTACTCCAGTCAGATTTCGAGGATGGGAGGGAATGGTGTCAGCTGGTGATGCACTCTAATAGAGACAGGTTTTCATGCAGCTTGATTCCAAAGCTGTTGCAGAGGACCCCTATAGGTTTGTGCGGAATCATCCTTGAAGGTAAACAGGATCTCAGTGTAGACCTTTCTATGCTAGGGTGAATTTGGGGTTTGCCTGAAGTTACCTCAGTAGGCAAGTAGTGGGTGTAGTGTTGAACCTCACAGAAAGGGACCCCCATCTTTTTGCTTCCTCCAGGACCATCTGAGAACCAGCCATAGCCCTCCCCCACATCACCCACTCCTCACCTCTTGGTTTCTATTTCAGTCCATGAAATCTATTTTTACTCAAAGTAGATTTAAGTGGGACAGACCCCCCACCCCCACCCTCAACTACTGGGTTGCATTGGTAGGAGTGTCTTTGTGATAATGATCTGGGTCCTGAAACAATTTGGGAAGACAGCAGGGCTTTGAAACTGGCTGTATTTCCTCTTTTTATGATGGTTCATTTTACATTTTTATTGGCTCTCCGCTGATTGCTCCCGGCTCTCTGACGGGATGTGAGATGCGCTGACATTTCTAGAGATCAATATATTAATAAATCACGAAGTTCATAATGTCTGATTTGCTTCTAAATGAGACAGAACTATTATCACCATAAAGTTGCACATAAAATATGCCCAATTGTGATGTATTGTGTAGTCTAAGCAAAGGCATTGAGTGAATAACCTTTCCCCAAAAGAAGGAAACAATCAAAGCTGAATAACTTCATTAATAATTCAAGGTGTGTCTGCCAAGGCTTCATTTATTAAGTGCACAGTTAAGAGGCTTCCACACTGAGTCCTGGAGAGGAGGCTGGTACCTTGACACTGCCTTCTGCCTCTGGGCAGGCGCACACATTCTCACACAAACTGACTGACTGCAGCCCTCACATTTGGCAGTTCATGCGCCAGCTAAGGGTAATGTCCAATGGCCTTCTCCAGCTAAGAGACAGACCAAAACAATACATACAATGACTGTCTGGATTATTAAGGGCAGAGGACACGAAGTCATGTGATAACTCCAGGGAGAAAGAGACAGGAAATTTTCTCGATGATTGTCACTTATTATGTCTGTTTGCTAATGCTTCGGGCCCTGTTGCTGGTTCATTACCCACAGATACCTTGCCCTGTTCCACGACCACCTTTGGGATGATACTCTTTCATCTAGAGTCTTGGGTCTGCAAAAGACATTACAGTTCATCTAGACGATAATAGGCACTTTAGCCAGGCAGTATCCAACCTGAACTGAAAATGGAGTGTCCTTTTAACAGAGTAAATCACAGAACAAGAAAATCCCCCTGTATGAAAATAAAATCCATTTAATTAACTAGATCCACCAGGCTACGCATAATCATGACCTGCACGGTGTCTGACTATTTGACCATTGGATTCTGCTGTTGAGAATGCCCTTAAAATCACCATCATAATACAAGCAAGGATTGAATTATGCATTTGGGCACCTGTTGTGCACACAGTCATTGTACAGACCTTATCTCACCTAGATTTACAGCTACAAGGCACATAGGATTATAACTCATATTAGTCTAATAACCATATCCCTCCTAGGGACAGTGAGATGATCAGATCAATTCTAAAACTATTACTATGCTCTCTGAGCCCACCAAGCGAGGCACTTAATACAGCAGACACCCTCTCAGCTACTTTCTATTACTTCTCTGCTTGAGCTATCCCGTATGATGTGCGGAAGTTTATGTTTGCACTAGCAACAAGGAGAAGGCTTATTTTCCTCGATTACAAGGGCTAAGCTGACTGGATGAAATTAGCTTTGATTCTTCAGCATACCGATTTGAGATAGTTAAACATGTGCCGCATATCCTAAAATAGCAGTGGCCATATCCTGGGGCCCCGTTATCCTGGAGGATTATGTTCCCCAAACCAGAACCACTTTGCTCCTTCCCTTCACATTGGTAGCTTGAATCAGGCCATGCTGGGAATAATGACACTAAGGACATTAATAAGTGGTATCCATCAGGCTTTCTTCCTTCCCGAGAGCAGCTGTTAGACATGTAAAACCCCGCCAAAGCTAATGCTCTGTTTGGAGAACATCTTCACTTAGCAAGATGCCAGACTGCTCAGCAGGCTGAAATAGGGCTCAGCACACCTCACCAAGCCAATGAACTTCCATTGTGAGTCAATGCTGTGCTCATCTGAGATGAATCATCTCAGACTCTCACTCTGAGCAGTTTCTTCAGTTTCTCTTTATCCTTTCCAGTCTCCATCTTCAACTAAAACAAAAATTAAAAAAAAAAAAAAAAAAACAACCCTTCCTGGAGACTTTTCATTTGCAGTGAATTGTCATCTCGGTTTCTTAGTCAACGGAAGTAACAAGAACTCACCCATGTTTTCCTGATATTTCCTGCATGGATATCCTAACTCTTGAGATTGTTTTCCCTACACAGGTCAGCCATGCTCATTAACAGGCTAGCTCCACAGGCTGGAAGATCAGGGTCACCATCCTGCTGAGTCCAAAGGAGAGCCCGTGGGGGGCTTCCCCACTGCCCTCTGAATGCTAGCTGGTGGTAGGATTTGGGCTTAGTTTGACTAATTGCCCCCTAGAGCCACAGAGACTGCTGGAACTACTAAGTAAACTGTCAAAAGTTTCATCTCAGGCACTTTTTCTGGACAAAATGGTCCACTTAAAGCATCATCTAGACACTTCTGCCTGTGGCTGCGAAGCTCCAAGGAGGCCGACAATTCTGACTTGCAGCATGGCCACAGGTTCAGCTGCAGAAGGTGTTGCTTGGAGACAAAGGGACATGATGGGCATGGCCAGCTCCTCTCCCAGAAGCACCTGGTAGAGTCCTAACATCTAGGTAAATCTTTTCCCTTTGCTTTTCACACTTGGTCCAAAAAAATAAAATAAAATAAAATAAATGTGACATCCTTGTGTAACAAACGCTTACACTTAGATGTCATGATCCGTACAGTGGCTGTGTGGACTTTCAATGGCTGTGTTAGGTTTCTGATGGGTAATTTCTAACAGTAAATGGTCACCTGCGAAGGAGCTGCAGAGGACATTCAACACCCTCATCCTCACAAATTCAGTGCCTTGTGGATCAGAAGACCAAGCGTGCCCTCCCATTGGGAGAAAGGTCAATGAGCCCAAATAGACTCCACACTGAAGATCTCTCCCGTCATTCTATCCCCGGCTTCCCTTTTTTCTATAGGGCTGTTTCTTAGGAATGTTTTCAGGACACAGGTGTAAATGAATGAGAAATGTATAGATTCAATTTACTTAAAAAGAGCAGGAGGAGTTTCAAGATTAAGAGAACAAACGCTTAAAGCAAAACATGATTTGAGTTTTATTGAACCAAGAAGACTGGAAAAATATCTGGAGCACTCAGAAAATCTTTATCAGGCTCAGCTTGGGCCCTCACGGGACTCATTGTTAAGTATATAAAAATCAGAGCTGATGAGCTGTGTGCCCTGTGTGTGTCCGAGAAGAGCTTGACTCACCCCAGAGACTCAGCTGTGAGAATCTAAGTCTGAAGGTTTTGAGGGCAATCAGGACCTCTTCCTTCTCTGCTATATGCAAGAACAAGAAAGATCTTTGTACCTGATTGTTGGGGAGAGTGACTGGTCAAAAATTACCTCTGACCTCACCCCGAACAAAGCGTTCATCTGTATCTAAGGGGAGGGACAAGGTAACATTGGTGGATGCCAGCCCATGATCACTAATGCAGCTTCTAATGTGCCTGGCGTAATTCAGGGAACACGGAAACACTGGAAATATGATTTTAAGAGGGAGTACCATGCTCTATAGTGTTTGTGCATTGTCCTGTAAATTATTTACAGCTTTTAAAACCTCCTTCAACAACATCCCACATGCTTTGACACTTCCTGTCATCGTAGTTTCATGCAAAATAGCGTGAGTGTTTTTGAGACACCAGTGATTTAGAAATCAATATGGTGATAAATCTGGAGAACAGGGCATTTTATAGGGCATGCTTGATCCCACATTGAAGACTTTGTTATTGATATCATGCTCCATTCCAGTTTACGAAATACATCCCGAGAGTAACTACAGTCCTTCAGACTTCATGGAGACCAGCTCTAGGAAAAGATTTGGGTAAATGTTCTACATGCCCCATAAAAGAATGCTCTGTCTTTGTGACAGTTGGATAGAAGCTGTTAGTATCATTAAGGTCAAGTTTATGTGTTGTGTCACTCAGATCTCCAATGTTAATACTGATATTTTGAGCTGCTTAGATTTATATTTACTCTTTGAGAATTTCATATAAGCATGCAATGTATTTCTATAATATCCATACCCCCATCTCTCTCCTCCATGTCTTCCCAGATAGCCCCTTCACACACACACCAACTCTTTTTTTTTTTTAAGAACCCACTGTGTCTAATTAATACTGCCCAGATGTGCATGACTGTAGGGTCATCTACTGGAGTATGGTCACATGACCACACCCTTGAAGAAAGCTGACTCTTCCTTCCCTAGCAGCCATCAGAGGTCAATAGCTTGTTCTGAGAGAGAGAAATGCTTTTAAATCTCCAGTAATGATTGTGAACTTGTTCTTTTTCCTTTTAGTTCAGCCAGTCTTTCTTTTATATATATTTGAAACAATACTGTTAATTCATACGGACTTAAAGTTGTCACATCCTCCTAAATGACCAGCCTTTCTACCTGATGAAACTCCTTTTTATCTTTCCCAAAGTTTCTCACCTTAGCATCTATTTTACCTGATACAAACTTAGTCACTCCAGCATTGTTTCAAGACAGGGTTTCTCTGTGTAGCCCTGGCTGTCCTGGAACTCACTCTATAGACCAAGATGGCCTCGAACTCAGAGATCTGCCTGCCTCTGTCTCTTGAGTGCTGAAATTAAAAGCATGTGCCACCACTGCCTGGCAAGCATTTCTTAATTTATGTTTGCATGGAGCATCCTTCAAGCAGCATTAGATTAAGGTACAGTTTTTAGCTGATGATCAGCATCTTGCATTGACAATTTTCTATTTAATGGTTGATTTTCAACAGTTTGACTCTGGAGTTTCATGTGGTTTTCTTTGTGTTTATGTTGCTTGGGATTTATAGAGCTTCCTAAATCTGTAGCTTCTTATGTTTCACCCATCTTTAAAAGTCCTTAGCGTCTCCTCAAATATTGCTTCTTCAGTGTTATTTGTCTCCTTCCTTTGGGGGAGTTTTTAATCATGTATATGTATATACATATATAAACATACATGCACACATAGGTATATATGTACATATTTTATCTTCATTCTCTCCCTCCTTCCCAGTCTCTCTCTTTCCTTCTGCCTCTCCTGTTCTGTCTACCAAATCATCTGTTCTCTCTCACCTGTGTCTAATTTGTTCCTAACTTAGTCTGCTGCGTTTGGTGATCTGGGATGTATTTCTCAGTTCTACAACTCTTAATTGACATTGTGTGTACATTCTGGTCCTCTGATGAAATTCTCCAGCTTCTGGAATCTCTTTTCTTGAGCATATATCCATCATTATTTTTAATTCTGTGCCTGGTCCATCTATTATCTGAACCATCTATGTATCTGTTGCTGTAAGCATCTATTTCCCCTAGGTCTTGTCTTTAATACACCTAACAAATTCTCATTAAATGGAGAACACAACTTTTCTAATGTGGAAAATGTTTGGTTCAGTCTTCAATGTGTGGAAGGTAATGAAGACACAGAAGCTCCATCTAGACAGGGTTGCACCGTTTTGAGGCAAGCTATCCTCTTAGCTCTCTGTTCAAAGAGATGGGACATTTTAAAACTCTCTTTCCCAGTTGTCCTCTGTGGGAACTTGGATATTATTATATGACCAGCCTTGATAATATACTTCCCAGGGGCTCAGACAAGAAACTATGAACAGCGAGAACTATTTTTGGGAAAAGAATCTAAGTACACCAAGCTCTTTGTCTTATCTACTTTACTCCTCTAGGATAAAATCCTATCTACACAGCTACAGTTCTGTACTCAAGCCTGGTTCCTTTCTGTTTAATTCTCTCTATATTTATCTACTGTCCTCTCTAAGTTCTATCTTAATTCTCTCATCTTAATTCTACCTCATCTGGTCCTTCTCATCTCGTTCTTACCCATCTAGTACTTTCCTATCTGGCTCTTCCTCATCCTTCATCTTGTCCTCAAGTTCTCCAGTCCTATCTTCCTCTATGTCTCCTTATACCTCTAAGTTCTCTTCCTGTCCCTGAGGTATCCAGTTATCAACCCAAGAGATAGTGATCCTCTGGCAGAGCAAGATCACCAGGCTTGAATTCTTACGGGATCATAAAGGCAGATAAGAATTTTCCCCAGGCAGTGACCTGTCAGGCTTTCTTTTACAACCCAAAAATGGGAGTGGTAAAGAAGGAGGTCAATTGAGAGCTGATGATCAGTTAGTATATCAAGAATGGGAATTTATGTGCTCAGTCTACATTCCTAGAAGTAGTTAGGTAAGAAGTTAGGAGTCTATAATGTTAGTAATAGAAAAAGAG